>NC_069503.1:119032556-119152556 GCF_027579735.1 Bombina bombina
AAACAACATCATGCATAGGTACAAAGGTAGCCCGATGCAACACTATAAGAGTAAAGTCCAAACCCCAAGAAGGAGCATCCGAACTACACACCTGCCTGACCATAGTCAAAGTTCTAGTAAAAAACTGTACATCCAGAAACTCAATGAGCCTATGGAGCCGGACAAAAAACCAGACAGGGCCAAACCTGTCCCAACTAAGAGGCCCTTTTCCAAATTATCCTGGAGGAAAGAAAGAGTCCTGGCAGGCCCAATAGAGTGCCAGGACAAACCATGTACTTTACAGCCGAAGTTGTCCTCCACACCTGATCTAGATGACAAGGGACCAACTACGCGCTTCAAGGAGAGGACCATAACCTCTCAGAAAAACGGTCTCTTCATCTAAGACTGACACATCTCTCAACCCACTGCAGAGAACAAAGATTCGACCCTGTTCCAGCAAACCCCTTCAACAAGGATAAACTTCATGAAGGCCAAACCACGAAATCGGGAACCCAAGATTTATGCGGACTCAATGGAGCAGTCAGAATCACTGACGCCTACCCCTGCTAGATTTGAGCCACTACTCAAGGCAAGAGTGATATGGCAGAAAAAGGTAATTAACTTTCAAGGCACTGCTAATGAATTCATTAGGTCTCCCTGAAGATCCTGAACCATGACCCATAATGGGTAAATTGGAATAAAGACGGAGGTTCAAAGATTCTCCTTCGTTGTCCCCTTCCAGTCGCAATACAGATAACAAAAAGATATCGCTAGATAACATCTGTCCCAACGAGGGTCGCCGACGGTGAGCCGCAGTGGGCCTCTGCACACTGCAAAAGTCGAAAAGCTACCACCCCAATGCTAGGGAGACTCTCGATCTCAGAAGGAGATCCAAGTCAGCAAAAGTAAGACAGCCTAAATCCCTACACTGGGACGAACCCAGTAGACTAGACCCTTAGGAAAAACCTCCGGAGATCCTGTCCCCTTTAGGCATGCCCTCACCAACCTGACAGGCTGGGACTGACGTCCAAAATGAACCTGAAGATAAAATGTCCCACAGGATAGGGAGGTCTTGACAATGACATGAGAGAACTATTCTCTCAACCAGTAGTCCATGAAAATCTCCAAAGACAGATTCAAAACATCTCCACTACACTGCCTCAACCTACACCGAACCTCGGATGGGATGAGACCTGGCAAAAGGGATGAAGCCCAAAATGGAACCCAAGGCAGTCATCACCACCCAACACCGAGCTAGCGATGGACTGCACCAGATCTAAAAGGCACGACCTGAAGGGGCTAACCTTAAAAGTAAAGTCTACCTGGCTAGGAAGGATAAATTAATATCCAGGGATCCAACCTGGCACCTTCACCAGATAAAACTCTGGCCTAGATCCATCTCTGAGAATCGAAGAAGACAGAAACAATCCCTAAAAGTCTTCTATCAGATGATACTACTGTAAGTCAACCAGCATCATCAAGCCATGGGAACTATCTGTTACTATAAACAGGTCACTGTCCAAAAAACCCCAGATCCCAAACAGGAAACATAGGGTCAGAAACGAGATTACTGGGAGAGATGGTCTAAAAGAACCGGATATTACCCCCAGAGGAAGAAAAAAGGAAAGATAGCCTTCTCAACAGTGATCCTGCAGTGCTTCCGAACAAAACCCGGAAGAGAGAACTTATATTCTTTCCAAAAAGAAGGAGACAAATTAAGCTCTGCTTGAGTACTCTAGAATCCAAATAGGACGAGAGACCCCTCCCTATACCGGAACATGAAACAAGCAGTGTAATGACAATAATATTCTCTCACTGAAAGGTACTCCAAAAGACGTATAGCCTAGCTCCGGTCACTATGACCCCTGGAACCGATATGATCCAGAATCAAACGCCCATTCAAGATGGAAGCTAAAACAGGTCCTTTCTGTCATCAAGGTTAGATGGAACTGCTCGGTCTGAGCTGGAATAGCTAGAACCAACTCTTTCTCTCTCAAGTAGAAGGAAAGAGTAGACTTAACCGACATATCTGTCAGAGCAACTCAAGGACTAAACTGAAAATTCTTAAATTCCAGTTTCTGCTAGAAGACTACGAACAATTCATGACTTAAATCTGACTCGAAAATGTTGAGAAAAGCATCACCTCAAACTGAAATCGAGATGTTTCAATAGGAAGCTTCCAGTCGTCAGCATCTAACATCCCATATGATGAAATGTCTTCCTAAAAAGAGTTTCTGCAACCATTAAGAGCTCTTAAACAAAAAAACTATCCTGACCGGATATAAAAGAATATAGGCAAGCACACAAAAAGTGATAGCCAAGAAGGAATGTGCAAAAAAACAGGTCCTGCCTGTCCTACAACACAAACTCCCCATATAGAGCTCTGAACAGGGATTCTAAAAATAAAATAAAATTTGTAGACGAGAAAGGAATAGGATTTCCATCCTTCACTCTTCTAATCAAGATCACTATCTGATTTAGAGGACAGAGATTCGACTGACGGATCAGTACAAGGAGTCTCTAACATTGTCAAAACTTCTCTCAAAAGCAAGCGCAGTCATACCATTCTAAATCTAAATGCTAAATCCTCTTCAGTCGGAGGAATCAAATCAACAGACTCTGACCCTGGAGGTCCTACCTCTGAAGCTTTAGAGGGAACCGCATCCCCAGATGACTGATCAGATACAATCATCAATTTACATTACAGACCCTGGGCAGAAGTGCATGGATTAACTCTTCACTTGCACGTAGCAGGAAAAGGGAAAATAGCTAAGGCCGTAGAGATGGCCTTGTGTAACTGCGCAGTAACCTCTGGTGGAAAAAAGGCCCCTTCAGGCGAAGGAGCAGCGGTACCCAGGGAAACTGCATGTGTAGGAACTGAAGATTCTAGGGAAGAGACCTCACGGGACGAGACATCCTCAGAGGTAAACGGCTCAGTGATCTCTAACATCTCAACATTGGTTGATGAGAACACCCTGTTGCGGCATACGGAACATAATGGAGAGGGCTGGACTACCCAAGCCTCCTCTTAATATACACAGGAATCAAATTCAGTATTAGAGGGATCCCCCTCTAAATTATCAGAATCCTCCATAATTTGTCTAATTATAGAAAAAAACAACTGGCAACTTATACCCCCAATGGCTGGGCTACTCACCACCTCCTATGACCCAGACAGATAGAGAAATCACTCCTTACTGCAGTCACTCGGTCAGGAATAGGAAATGGGAAAAAAGCGTGACCATTCCCGGTCACCCGGTGCAGCATGCAGGACCGCCACTGCTAAGGAAAAAGTGCACCAGCTTAATAAAACTGTGCAGCTCTCAAATATAATAAAAAATAAATAATCTGTATGTTCCGTATTGGCCTATGAGCCCAAACGTCTTACACACAAAGCAGTCAAAATCACATAACAAACATGATTAAACAACCCCACTGTTCAATAATCCCCCTCAGAAGATATTACCCCTGATTCCATACAGATAAAAGGAGTCCCACTGTGACCCTGTCTTCTATCATTAACATATGTATAAAAAAATTAAACGATCTTATCGGAATCTATGCCGTGGAACAGAAACACAGTCCTTCAAGTGTGACAGACTGTAGCATAGCTTCTGACATAGACTTGAGTGAATAAAAGCAGGCAGCAAAACTCGTCCTAAGATGATTGCTTAGGAGCTGTTAATACGAATCTGGATGGTTTAGCAGAAAGACTCTCCCTGAAACTCCAGACTCTAACTTTCATCAATGCTCTTACTGAGAGGCTGACAAGACTACTTAAATCTCCAGTCCCATCTCGAAGGGTAGATAACCTTCCTAAGGAACTACTCCGAAAACTTCTGACACTTCTCTGCCAACCTCCTGTAACGAAAGGCAAAGAATGACTGGGGGATGAGGGAAGTGGGGGGGGGAGGTGTTTAAGCCTTTTGCTAGGGTGTCTTTGCCTCCTCCTGGTGGCCAGGTTCAGTATTTCCCACAAGTAATGAATGCAGCTGTGGAATCTCCCTGTATTAAGAAGGAAATGGCGGAGGACGTTAGCCCATAGCAGAAAAATACAGCTAGAGGGAATAGCGGTCCTCATGGATCCGCAAAAGTAAACATAGCCCAAACAAGAAAACATAAATAAAAAATAACCCAAATGCCAGAGCCTCAGCTGTGGTGTCCTTACTGTCTGAGACCGGTCTGTGCTTATGAACTGAAACAAACTAATATGTAGCCCTCAGCATACATACGGAACATAACGCTGCAGTGATCACAATAAAAAATGACCTTGCTTAGCTGCCTGCTCCCTGACATTAGTATCCTTACCAAGGATATAAAAGTCCCATATAATGTTGCAGGTAAACTATTAAGTGCACAGCCTCCCTATATATCGAAGACAAAAGGCACCTACCTGCATTCTGGCCATCCAGCAGGAGAATAGCTCACTAGGTATGAGAGGACGCCGCTCCTCACAGAGACCTGTGGAAAAAAGAAAGTTTAGAGAAAACCTACTCTGGCTTTTTATACTAGCGTAGCAAAATGTTAGGAAAACGCAGCAAGGCCCACCTAACAAGTTCCTAACTGCTTTAAAGCCACCACTGCCATACTGAAGAGACTAACGTGGAGTACTGTTAGACCCAATCTAAAGAGGAAAGATCAGAGCAAACCTACTCTGGCTTTAAAATAATAAAATCTTGATTGAAGTGAAATAAATCTAATCTTCTTCAGACACCAAAACTTCACCTCCTCCTTGCACCAAAGGCAAAGAGAATAACTGGGGATTGTGGCTAGGGGAGTGATACTTGACAGCTTTGCTGTGGAGCTCCTTGTCTCCTCCTGCTGGCCAGGAGTTATATTCCCAACAGTAATTGATGATTCCGTGGACTCACCGTATCTTAGGAAAGAAATAATAGTTTATATTTGTTTAATGAGTGATCAATTCTATTTTTCAAGTAATTAAAGTCAGTATAATATCTATTTTACTCACCTAACACATATGAGTTCATGCTGATAACAGGTTCCAATGTATGTGCTCAGGAAGAAGGTTCCCTTATTCACTTCAGTTACATCAATACCTGATATCTCTCAGTGCTCTGGTCGGGTCTATAAAAAGTATATTAAATAGTTTAAAGGGATAATAAATAATGGCTCTGATTAACTGTACATATGGTATAATTAAAGGCACACATATCAATTCACGTGATACTGATCAGCTATTTAGGTTATTACATATGTGATGTTGATTCAGCACAAGCATTTAGTACTATTAGTTCTGAGGATGTTACAGTTATACCTTAAATATTAATGTTTCCAGAACTTTACAATATAAGCTCAGGAGTAGACAATATATTTATGATATTATAATAATTTTTTCCCCATTATTTTTTTATATATTTATTTATAACCAACAATGCAGACATACACAAGTCACGGATTTCTACCACGCAGGGTAGGAATAAAACATTAATATATTAGACAAGATGCCAATGAAAATATTCAAAAATTCAATAAGGCCTTGTGTGTACAATAATCACAACCTGTTTTAGATGATACTCATAGTCCATTAGCATTTTTCCTAAGCGTCTACACTGTTGGGGTTTTTCTCATTATTCATGAATGAAAATTTTTTTCCTGAGGTCCTGAAGATTCATACAACATAGGACAGGAGGGGTATTAACTAGGAATGATAATGAATCCACAGGGCTACTCATAAATTATGTAAATTACTGAAGTAGATAAGGGAGATATTGACATCATACTGCTATAATGTAAAAGTCACTATGAAAAGAATAGTTAGGGTTGTGATGTTGCTGCCAAAATTGGCATCTGATAACTTAGTTGGGTAACTTATGAAGTAAGAAATTAAGGTGCGGTATAGACGAGACAAACCGCATATTTAAATCTCCTTATCAGGGAGGTATATTATGTATGGGGGGGAGGAGGTGGTCACTTAAATATGATAAACTAAAGTAAGCAGCCTCTACATAAAGAGAAGGGAAAGTACTGTGCCTTAATTAAGGACCAATGGCTATATATAATTAAGTTCAACCATGTAACATGACCATGTGTAAAGGCCCTGGTTAACTAGATTACTAGCAAGTGTATAACAGAAGCATTGATTGCACACTATACTGGCATTACATCTAGCAAGATAGAACCTTAATGTCTAGGCACAGAGATTTGATGCAGTGTTCATATCGCATTATAGGACATAGTAAGAGAGCGGACAATCTGGAAGTAGTAAAGCAGGACCAGCCTGCACTAAGAAACATCATGGATACCTTAAGATACTTATACAGGTAGCCCTCAGTTTACGCCGGGGTTAGGTTCCAGAAGGAATGGTTGTAAATCGAAACCGTTGTAAATTGAAACCCAGTTTATAATGTAAGTCAATGGGAAGTGAGGGAGTTAGGTTCCAGGCCCCTCTCAAAATTGTCTTAAGTAACACCTAATACATTATTTTTAAAGCTTAGAAAGCTTAGAAATGAAGACTTTAAATGCTAAACAGCATTATAAACCTAATAAAATAATCACACAGCACAGAATATATAATTAAACTAAGTTAAATGAACAAAAACATTTACTAAATAGCATTATAAACCTAATAAAATAATCACACAACACAGACTTCACTCGCATTTTTCTGCAAACAGTTCTTTCTATGCATTCCAATCTGGACTTATTTATAGACAGGAAGATCTTGCTCCTTTGAAATCTGCTCAATAGCTCAGGTTTGGTTAAACTGATTAATTTCAGCTTGCTTGGCTTTGCTGCAACACATGCGGACAGCTCCACCTACTGGCTATTTTAATAAATGCACTGCTTCTCAATGCTTTTCAATAGTAGTCACATGACTGGAAAAAAAGGTTGTTATTCTGAAACGGTGTAAATTGAACCGTTGTAAAACGAGGGCCACCTGTATTAGGCTACAGGAATTTCTACTAAACAGGGCGATTGTTGAGTAGGGGTTGATAATGCCTATCCTATACAACACAGGCATGACCCCCAAATTCTGCTAAATAAAATACAATACAATACCGGGGCCCAGTGTAGCTAAGTATTAGTTTAGTTAATCCCAGTAATCTGGGTAATAAATGCTATGACTAAGAAAGATACAGCCAATACTAAAAAGGGTAGCACAAATCATACTGCAATTTTGCTGTGAGCTATAGACTATGTATATCTAATAAAAGGAAAAGTATCCCAGGACAGTGGCAACGCTAATAAAAATCACCAATAGAGATACACCGCCCCGGCCGCAGGCAGCGCACCTCCACGCTACCAATAACTGTAGTGTAACCTTAATCTCTACTAGTATGCTAGACTATATCTGTCCTAAGAGGGTAGCAACAGCTATGTTCATGAACAAATGGCAGGCGTGTAATAGTCCAATAAGCTGCTGAACACAAAATACTGGGGGTTTTAAAACATAGTAAATGCTAGGTTATGCAAATAGGGCATGATAAAACATTAAAACAATAAAGACAACCTTAAATACGCTGTCTGTTGTGTCATGATATAGATTCTGCCATTAGCTTAGTTAGTCCACTGCTTATTAAGACTAGCGCTATAGATAGAGATGTGGTCTCCACAGATGTAAAGGGCCCTGTGTAGGACATAATGGCTCTTCAGTGCAAGCTATAGTGTCTGCTGGGCTTAACTCAGCTAAATTTTAACTATATACAGTTTGTTATTAGAGATGGCAAGCTGCATAATAACAAATATTAAAGATATATATAATGTAGTGTATACATAATCCTACAGGCAGGGTAGGGGAAAAACAGTAGGGACAGCAACTCCAGTGTTTTAACAGTGTCACAGTTCCAGTAGGTGAAAACAGACTGTGGGAATCAGCTATGACGTACTGGAGTAACAAGTCTCTAAATGGAAGCAAACAGATAAAGCACTAAGAGATAGGCATAATGAACAGTGCAAACATAAAGAGTCCATATTGCAATAGAGGTATGGGTAAACAGTAGTGATGCACCGAAATGGAAATTCTGGACCGAAAACGAATCCGAAAATCCGGGATGCACTTGGCCGAAAACCGAAACTGATACCGAAAATGTATTTTTTCAAATTATTTTCAAATTATTTTTTTTTAGGTTTTTTTTGCATAATTAGAGCCAATAAAAAAAGCCCACACTTTTATTGAAAGTAACACACTAAAATTGGACAAAAATATCTTAAAACAATAATATGCTACACAATAATTTTACCAAGAAAAAAAAAAAACAGGCAAAAAATAATGCCATTTTAGACCAAAATGTTTCTGCGACCAAAATTTTGGTGCATCCCTACTTAAAACAATTATAAATACCAATATACTGTATTATTCTTCATTTAGTTCTATGTAACAATCTATTTAATATTTAAAAGGTGTTTTTTTTACCAATTATCCAAATAAAGTATAATCCTAGAAAACTCATTATATGCAGAACAGCAAGTGAAGTAATAAACTTAAACAGCAGCTCTAGGCTAGCATCAAATTTGAAATATGCTACACAATAATTTTACCGAAACTAAGAGGTAAAAAAAACGAAAAACGAAATAGCCAAAAATGCCATTTTCGGCCGAAACTTTCTGCGGCCGAAATTTCGGTGCATCCCTAGTCCAACAGGAGGAAACCACTGTATTATCAATCTCCTGTCCTCACAATGTCCACACTGGTAATAGTCTGCAGGTATATGCTTCATGTGCAGTTTCTGCTATACCCTGTATATATTCTATGTTTATACATTATAAAAGAAATTGGCAATTCTTACTGGCGGCTAGAATTAGGATAGGCTCAGAGCTAAGCAATGCACATTGTCCTCAAAGCTGACCGGGTAGACATCTCCATCTAAAGAACAGTCATATCGATATCGGTGCAGGATCTAGTCCCCGCGCTAAGGGTCAATGTCCACACAGATTTCCCCCGAGGTGGGTACATAAATCGGTGCCAGTTTAGCCAATGCCACATTTGAGGTCACAAGGAGTATACCCCGCTTGAGTTACCTGTGTAGCGAGTCCGCCTCCACTCGTAGGGGAAACTGCCCGGCACCAGCCCGCCACTATGCCTTTATAAATTGGGGCCCCAAGTGATGTCAGTCCTGGCTGTTTAGCCAGAAAGCAGGCTGCCAAGTAAGCACTAGGGGAAGGCAGGCAGGAATTTTCAGAGGTAATAGAGCGGTAGGAATTATGTTGGTCCGTTCTCACACCGGCATAAATGCAATGCTGTGGACATAGAGACGCAGGATGTGTCGGGGCCTCCGTTCCAGTATCTTCTACTTTAACAGGAGAAAATAACACTCCGTCTCCTGTCTTGCACGGTGTCCGATTCTGTACCGACTGGGTAGATAAGCTGTAGCGATCGGCGGGATAGAGCTTAGGCAGTTGTATTTTCAGAAGCCGGACGGCTGACTCAATAAGGCCTCATGCTATGAGCTCCCAGTCTACTGCGGCCGCCATCTTGTTATTCCCGGAGATCAAAATTGCGGCTGGTGTAGCTATTGAGGCTGCTCCGGTACTTTAGCACAGTGGGTTGGGGAAATACAGTGAGTCGCTGTGTGAGTAGTGTGGGTCTGATTCCTACCACAGCCGACTCTGACCCCCCATCTGCTGCGTACTTATAGCTGCAATAGATGGCCTATATCGGGCTTAATTAAAGTGTGCAGATGTCCAATTTTGGGATGGCCATAGGCTGTAGGATGAGATCTTCAAGGATATTATAAGTTCATATATTAAGTCATAGTTTTGCCCCCAAAATCAGGCTGTAGAGCCGGAGCTCTTGCAATATGCGTCCGGCTGGTTAGACAGTTGGCTCCGCCCCCCCTTTCCCCCATTATTTTTATCAAAGAGCAGCACTTATACAAATGTTAAATAAGAGTTGTTTTAGTGTAATTTAAATCTAATACTACAGTATTGTTATTGTACTTTCTATTAGTATTTTTTTTTTTAAGACTGAGTACAAAGTACCAATACTTTTTTTCAAATACTCACCGATATCAATTAACGATACTTTTTTTATGTCATGACAGTTTACCAAGCATAATAAAGACTAATGATTTAATATCTCTTCTTTATAATTATGAATTGTATCTCAAAAGACATTTTGAAATAATAAAACAGTTTTATGTGCTTGTTGTCACAAAGTTCACAGAACATGTTTATAATAAAAATATTACAATAAAATATATTAATAATAATAACAACAATAAATAACAGCTGCAGCAGCTGGGACTGGAAAGCTACAATTTAAAGGGGCGATCTGGATGCAATTGGATTGTAGGGTGCCTATATAACTCATCAATCTGACATTTGTAATTAATACAAAGTTATATAATTTAATTCTGAAAATAATATTGGGGAAGGAGTATCCCAGTAATCCCCTTTGAGAAAAACAGGGCATTTGCATTCTACTGACTCAACAGAAAATAGGGCTTCATATTTTTCCAGGGCTACTTTTTATTCCCAGTCCAGCCCCGGCTAAGGCTGTTCCTCAGAGTACAGTATGTTTAGAGCTTAATTGTGCAAGATGAGAACTAGAAGTATAACAGGCAATCTAGCAATTAGAATAATAAAATTAGACTAATTTTTTAAAAGTTAGTGGCAAGTTCTTATTAAGGAACAAAAGCATCTCTGCATGTTCAGCTATAAGTCTGTTTCTGCTATCAGTAAGTTCTTATTAAGGAACAAAAGCATCTCTGCATGTTCAGCTATAAGTCTGTTTCTGCTATCAGTAAGGACGTTTGACGCTAAGCTGAACAGTCTTTCACTTTTCACACTACTGCATGGGTCAGCAAGATATTTTTGGGCCAGTAAATCTCAGTTTATTAACTGCCCAGTAATTCAGGGGTTTGTCTGAATGAGGTACAGTGATCTCTCCCAGGTAGGTTTCCAGCTGTAAAGTAGCAGCTTTTGGAGTACTGCTCTGACGTACAATAATACAAATAACAGCAATTTGTATTGGCAGAACAAAAGTGAACAATTTTAAGTTAAAGGAACAGTCTACACCAGAATTTTTTTGTTTAAAAAGATAGATAATCCCTTTATTACCCATTCCCTAGTTTTGCACAAACAACACAGTTATATGAATACACTTTTTACCTCTGTGATTTAAAGGGACATAAAACCCATTTTTGTTCTTTCATGATTAAGAAAGAGCATGCAGTTTTAAATTTAAAACTTTACTTCTATTATCTAATTTGCTTTATTCTTTTGATATTCTTAGCTGAAAAGCATATCTAGATAGGCTCAGTAGCTACTGATTGGTTGCTGCACATAGATGCCTTGTGTGATTGGCTCTCCCATGTTCAGTGCTCTTTCTTCAACAAAGGATATCTAAAAAAAATGAAGCAAATTAAATAGAAGTAAATTGAAGTAAATTGAAAAGTTGTTTAAAATCATGAAAGAAAAAAAAATTGGGTTTAGCGTCCCTTTAACTTGTATCTAATCCTCTGCAAACTCCCCCCATATTTCAGTTCTTTTGACAGACACCCATTTTAGCCAATCAGAGCAAGCTCACCTGAACTCCACGTGTGTGAGCACAGTGTTATCTATATGACACACATGAACTAACACCCTCTAGTGGTGACAAACTGTCAAAATGCCCTGAGAGAAGAGGTGGCCTTCAAGGGCTAAGAAATTGGCATATGAAGCTCCAAGGTTTAGTTTTCATCTAAGAATACCAAAAGAACAAAGCAAAATTGGTGATAAAAGTAAATTTGAAAAAATTGTATAAAATTACATTCTCTATCTGAATCATGAAAGTTTATTTTGGACTAGACTGTCCCTTTAAGCCTCCACTCCAGCTTAAAATGAAATTGGGAACATGCAGTTTGAAAAACGCCACAAGATGGTGTACGAGTAAGAATTGGATGTAACGGTTTAAGTATTGGTGCATTTGCACGAGTACAAGTACTCATGCAAATACTTGGTATCGGCACTGATACTAGTATCGGTACCCTACGTTCTACAGATCCTTACTGTCAGACTATTTGTATTTACTAAAAATAAAATGCGCATCAAAAATCACTCACAAATAGTGATAATAATACAGACCAATATGCAGGAATATATCCAAAGTGAAAAGAGTCTTTAATGGAGACCGTAACACAAATGATGTTCCTCAAAAGGAAGAGAAAGAAACACATCATAGCATAATACTGTGTAAATCTTCACTCCCCAGATGGAAGGCAGACCCAGAATACTCACATTAGTTAGAGCTTCAACAGCTCAAGGTAATCAGCTCTATTGTGCAGACCCCAGGCAGACTGGATACAGACACAGACAAATGCTTAAAGCAAATGTACAGTTTATTAAAAACAAAAGCCAAAACTTCTTGTAGCTCACTAAGGGTAACAGGAACAAACATACACAGATACTATGCGTGTGATAGTCCGTTGTTACAGACCGCATGAAGCTACACACTGTATCTGTAGTCTTTCTATACCGTATAGGTTCCCCTCCTTGTGACCAATTTGTACAATGCTTAAAAGACTCCACATTTTGCATTTGTCATTTGCTCTAAGCCCATTCTTTTAACTTCTCTTGGTCAGTAGTGAGTTGTCTTAAATCACACTGCAAGGGGGGTTTGAGAGAGATAGGCTCTAAAATGTTAATCTAGGACAGAGATAAGAAAATGAAGCCTTTGTGTTTACATAGATTGATATGATCTCTCAGCAAGCTGAGCCCATTTAAAATGTTCATGAAGTATATAATAACAAAATCAACAGATGCATACTAACAATACAATGCAATAAAACTTACTACGAATTTCTAAAGAGCAGTAGATTTATTTCTGACATTTTGTTCTGCACCTGTATCATGTGACAGCAATCAGCCAATAACAGATTCATATCTGTATATAATATAAACTCTTACACATGCTAAGTAGGAACTGATGCCTCATATTGTGTATTTTATAAACATTGTGTAAAATTTGATAATGGAAATAAATTTGAAACAGCTATTTTATATAAAAATAAACCTAAAGGTGAAATCTCCCATACATTGTATACTCTTTTATACACTGTTATAAAAAGTAATTAGAAACACATTAGAAGGAACAGCAAAGTCACAATTAAACTTTAAATGTAATCAACTTTCTATTTACGTCTATTATTGAATCTGATTTGTTCCATTGGAGACCTTTGTGCAAAGCTTACAATGCACTATAGTGTGCTTGCTGCCGATTAGTGGCTGCACCTACAAACCTTTTGTCATTGGCTCACCTGATATGGTCAGCTAGCTCCCAGTAGTGCATTGCTGCTGCTTCAATAAAGGATACTAAATGAATTAAGCAAATTTCATAATAGAAGTAAATTGGAATGTTTATATGTTCTAACTTAACAATGAAAAAACATTTTAGGTTTCTTGTCCCTTTAAGGGGAAAACAAATTGTCAGGACACTGTCCCTTTAAGTCTGTGATCATGTGACACAACCAGCAGCAGCTGAAGGAGCAGAATACACTTACTAAGGTCTTTACTAACCACAAGAATCAGTCACAGATCAGTGGGATAAACGTTCTGATGATAAACAGGTGCAGCTAATAGAAATAAGAAATGTATTATAAAATAACCTCATTAGAAATAAAACAATATGCAGATCACAAGATATTTATAATTAGATCACTATATGTGATGAGATTGAGGCTACTTAAGGTGCCATAAAACAGGTTGAGATCTGTGCATATCCTAAAAGGGCTAATTGATTTAAAACAGTTTGCATAAAAACAAAATTTATGCTTACCTGATAAATTTCTCTCTCTTGTGATGTATCGAGTCCACGGATTCATCCAATACTTGTGGGATATTCTCCTTCCCAACAGGAAGTGGCAAAGAGAGCACCCACAGCAGAGCTGTCTATATAGCTCCCCCCCTAACTCCATCCCCCAGTCATTCGACCGAAGGCTAGGAAGAAAAAGGAGAAACTATAGGGTGCAGAGGTGACTGAAGTTTTATAATAAAATATACTACCCGTCTTAAATAGACAGGGCGGGCCGTGGACTCGATACATCACAAGAGAAAGAAATTTATCAGGTAAGCATAAATTTTGTTTTCTCTTGCAAGATGTATCGAGTCCACGGATTCATCCAATACTTGTGGGATACCAATACCAAAGCTTTAGGACACGGATGAAGGGAGGGACAAGACAGGTACCTAAACGGAAGGCACCACTGCTTGTAGAACCTCTCCCCCAAAAATAGCTTCCGAAGAAGCAAAAGTATCAAATTTGTAAAATTTGGAAAAAGTATGAAGCGCAGACCAAGTCGCCGCATTACAAATCTGTTCAACAGAAGCCTCATTTTTAAAAGCCCATGTGGAAGCCACCGCTCTAGTAGAGTGAGCAGTAATCCTTTCAGGAGGCTGCTGGCCAGCAGTCTCATAAGCCAGACGGATGATGCTTTTCAGCCAAAAAGAAAGAGAGGTTGCCGTAGCCTTTTGACCTCTCCGCTTTCCAGAATAGACAACAAACAATGAAGATGTTTGACGGAAATCTTTAGTTGCTTGTAAGTGGAACTTTAAAGCACGAACCACATCTAGGTTGTGCAACAGATGTTCCTTCTTGGAAGAAGGATTAGGACACAGAGAAGGAACAACAATTTCCTGATTGATATTCCTATTAGAAACAACCTTAGGAAGAAATCCAGGTTTGGTACGCAAAACCACCTTATCAGCATGGAAAACAAGATAAGGTGAGTCACACTGTAAGGCAGATAACTCAGAAACTCTTCGAGCCGAAGAGATAGCTACTAAAAACTAGTGATGTTGCGAACCTAAAAATTTGCGTTCGCGAACGGCGGACACGAACTTCCGCAACTGTTTGCAAACGGGCGAACCGCCATTGACTTCAATAGGCAGGCAAATTTTAAAACCCACAGGGACTCTTTATGGCCACAATAGTGAAGGAAAAGTTGTTTCAAGGGGACTAACACCTGGACTGTGGCATGTCGGAGGGGGATCCATGGCAAAACTCCCATGGAAAATTACATAGTTGATGCAGAGTCTGTTTTTAAGCCATAAATGGCATAAATCACCTAACATTCCTAAATTGTTTGGAATAATGTGCTTTAAAATATCAGGTATGATGTTTTATCGATCAGGTAGTGTAAGGGTTACGCCCGCTTCACAGTGACAGAACAAACTCCCCGTTTAAAGGGACAGTCTATACCAGAATTTTTATTGTTTTAAAAGATAGATAATCCCTTTATTACCCATTTCCCAGTTTTGCATAACTAACACATTTATAATAATATACTTTTAACCTCTGTGATTATCTTGTATCTAAGTCTCTGCAAACTGCCCCTTTTTTCAGTTCTTTTGACAGACTTGCAGTCTAGCCAATCAGTGCCTGCTCCCAGATAATTTCTTGTGCACGAGCACAGTGTTATCTATATGAAATACGTGAACTAACACCCTCTAGTGGTGAAAAACTGTAAAAATGCAATCTGAAAGAGGTGGGCTTCAAGGTCTAAGAAATTAGCATATGAACCTCCTAGGTTAAGCTTTCAACTAAGAATACCAAGAGAACAAAGCAAAATTGGTGATAAAAGTAAATTGAAAAATTGTTTAAAATTACATGCTCTATCTGAATCATGAAAGTTTATTTTGGCTTAGACTGTCCCTTTAACGCACCGCAAACAACCGCAAACAGTCCATTTGCACAACCGCAAACTCCCCATTTGCACAAGGTTGGATACCAAGCTAGCCATGTCCCGTTCCTTGTCCTCACTGATGTAATTGAAGGTCTCTTCCTCCACCCAGCCACGTACAACACCAAGGGTCCCCGAAAGGGGACAACAAGCCCCCAGGGACGCCTGCTGTGTTTGGTCTTCCACCTCCTCAAAGCCACCTTCCTCCTCTGACTCCTCTTCTTCAGACTCCTCTCTCTGCGTTGCCTCTCTCTGCATTATTATAAGGTGTGTTAAGTAGTGCTATTCCTATTAGTTTAATCCCTGTTACGTCCCCTATCAGGGGACGTGTATATGGCATGGATTTTAGGAACCGGGAGATGGAAAAAGATGCTTGGTCGGTCCTTCTACTTCAAATTTGTGGTACTGCGCGTGCAATCTACTGTGCCACCAGATATGAGTGGTGTGTTAAGTAGTACTATTCTGATCAGTTTAATCCCTGTTACGTCCCCTATCAGGGGACGTGTATATGGCATGGATATGTATATGGCATGGCCGAAACACAAGTGGCTGTCAGATAACAGTCCGGCCACGAGATAGATAGATTTGATAGATAGATACATAGATTAGATAGATAGATCCATAGATGCAATAGATACATTTGATAGATAAATAGATAGATTTGATAGATAAATAGATAATTTCCCAGACAGAGAATTACAAGACGTGCGGTCTGGGACCCATGGTAAGGTTCCCAGAGGCAGTTGCGGCGCCCGAGGCTCTGATTAGAACAGAGCACTCTGGAACGTATCTGCCCTCGGCCAAAATCGGAACATTCTTTAGCTTTCTGTCTGTCGGCCAAATGTCCGTCTGCCAAATGTCCGTCTGCATTTTGTCAGAGCACCGTGTGCAATCTACTGTGCCACCAGATATGAGTGGTGTGTTAAGTAGTACTATTCTGATCAGTTTAATCCCTGTTACGTCCCCTATCAGGGGTCGTGTATATGGCATGGACTTTAGGAACCGGGAGATGGAAAAAGATGCTTGGTCGGTCCTCCTACTTCAAATTTGGGGCACTGCGCGTGCAATCTACTGTGCCACCAGATATGAGTGGTGTGTTAAGTAGTACTATTCTGATCAGTTTAATCCCTTTTACGTCCCCTATCAGGGGACGTGTATATGGCATGGATTTTAGGAACCGGGAGATGGAAAAAGATGCTTGGTCGGTCCTCCTACTTCAAATTTGGGGCACTGCGCGTGCAATCTACTGTGCCACCAGATATGAGTGGTGTGGTTTTTGAAGCCACAGTGCAGCACCAGAGGCCAGAAAAATTTGGCATGTACACATGCCTGAAAAATTAGGTATTGTTGCAGATGCTGCTGTAGCAGCGGCCAGAAAAAATTGATGTTTGTTTCCCAGGCAGAAAGTGTCCTAAAACATTGCGGCTTGAACCCTAGTTGGTTGCGGATAAGTCACGCAAGTCATCCGGCATTCGAAAATAAAATACAGCAGCGTGTGGACCATTTTTAGCCCAAGGCAGCTCATCTCATCAGGCCTTTTTTACTCGAATGTATTGCCCAATGTCAGTCCCTTCGGGATCCATCCCTCATTCATTTTAATAAAGGTGAGATAATCAAGACTTTTTTGACCTAGGCTACTTCTCTTCTCAGTGACAATACCTCCTGCTGCACTGAAGGTCCTTTCTGACAGGACACTTGAAGCGGGGCAAGCCAGAAGTTCTATCGCAAATTGGGATAGCTCAGGCCACAGGTCAAGCCTGCACACCCAGTAGTCAAGGGGTTCATCGCTCCTCAGAGTGTCGAGATCTGCAGTTAAGGCGAGGTAGTCTGCTACCTGTCGGTCGAGTCATTCTCTGAGGGTGGACCCCGAAGGGGTGTGGAGATGCATAGGACTTAAAAAGATCTGCATGTCCTCCATCAAAAACACGTCTGTAAAGCGTCCTGTTCTTGCCGACGTGGTGATGGGAGTATTACTTTCACCTCTTCCCCTGTTAGATTCCCGTTGTGCTGTGACATCACCCTTATACGCTGTGTAAATCATACTTTTTAATTTATTTTGGAACTGCTGCATCCTTTCCGACTTGCAGTAACTCGGTAACATTTCAGGCACTTTATGCTTATACCGGGGGTCTAGTAGCGTGGACACCCAGTACAGGTCGTTCTCCTTCAGCTTTTTTATACGAGGGTCCCTCAACAGGCACGACAGCATGAAAGACCCCATTTGCACAAGGTTGGATGCCGAGCTACTCATATCCCTACTACTGTTACACCAGATATGAGTGGTGGCACTGGGCAAGTGGGCACAGTATACGCTGTGAGCCTGACACACACGCTGGCAGGAAGGCAATTGCAATTAGATTACACAGGGAAAAAAAACAGACTGATGTTCTAGCCCTAAAAATGGCTTTTTGGGGTGCTGTCCTTACAGCAGAGATCAGATGAGTCCTTCAGGACTGTAGTGGACACTGAATACACTAGCCTAGCTATCAATTTCCCTATTAAATCAGCAGCACTTACACTGTCCCTCCTCTCACTAAGATAGCAGCTTCCAAATTAATCTAAAATGGCTGCTGTCCAGGAGCTGGGAGGGTCTGGGAGGGAGGGTCTGCTGCTGATTGGCTGGAATGTGTCTGCAGACTGAGATACAGGGTCAAAGTTTACGCAATGATGACGAATAGGGGGCGGATCGAACATCGCATATGTTCACCCGCCGTTGCGAACAAGCTATGTTCGCCGGCGAACAATTCGAGACATCACTACTAAAAACAGAACTTATCAAGATAAGAGCTTAATATCTATGGAATGCATAGGTTCAAACGGAACCCCTTGAAGAACTTTAAGAACTAAATTTAAACTCCATGGCGGAGCAGCCAGTTTAAACACAGGCTTGATTCTAATTAAAGCCTGACAATACGCCTGAATGTCTGGAACATCCGCCAGACACTTGTGTAAAAGGATAGACAAAGCAGATATTTGTCCCTTTAAGGAACTAGCTGATAATCCCTTCTCCAATCCTTCTTGGAGAAAAGATAATAGCCTAGGAATCCTGATCTTACTCCATGAGTAACCCTTGGAATCACACCAGTAAAGATATTTACGCCATATCTTATGATAGATTTTTCTGGTGACAGGCTTTCGAGCCTGAATCAGGGTATCAATGACAGATTCAGAGAAACCACGCTTTGCTAAAATCATGCGTTCAATCTCCAAGCAGTCAGACGCAGAGAAAGTAGGTTTGAATGCTTGAATGGACCTTGAATCAGAAGGTCCTGCCTCAGCAGCAGAGTCCATGGTGGGACGGATGACATGTCCACCAGGTCTGCATATCAAGTCCTGCGTGGCCACGCAGGTGCTATCAAAATCACTGAAGCTCTCTCCTGCTTGATTCTGGCAATCAGACGAGGAAGGAGAGGGAATGGTGGAAACACATAGGCCATCTATCAGCACTGCCTGGGGATCCCTTGACCTGGACCCGTAACAAGGAAGCTTGGCGTTCTGACGAGACGCCATCAGATCCAATTCTGGTGTGCCCCATAGCTGAATCAGTTGGGCAAACACCTCCGGATGGAGCTCCCACTCCCCCGGATGAAAAGTCTGACGACTTAGGAAATCCGCCTCCCAGTTCTCTACCCCTGGGATATGGATTGCTGAAAGATGGCAAGTGTGAGTCTCTGCCCATCGGATTATTTTGGAAACCTCTATCATCGCTAGAGAACTCCTTGTTCCCCCTTGATGATTGATATAAGCTACAGTTGTGATGTTGTCCGACTGAAATCTGATGAATTTGGCCGCAGCCAGTTGAGGCCATGCCTGAAGCGCATTGAATATCGCTCTCAGTTCCAGAATGTTTATCGGGAGGAGAGTCTCCTCCTGAGACCATAACCCCTGAGCTTTCAGGGAGTTCCAGACTGCACCCCAGCCCAGTAGGCTGGCATCTGTCGTAACTATGACCCACTCTGGTCTGCGGAAACACATTTCCCGAGACAGGTGAACCTGTGATAACCACCAGATAAGAGAATCTCTGGTCTCCTGATCCAGATCTATCTGAGGAGATAAATCTGCATAATCCCCATTCCACTGTTCGAGCATGCATAGTTGCAGTGGTCTGAGGTGTAAGCGAGCAAATGGAACTATGTCCATTGCCGCAACCATTAGTCCGATTACCTCCATACACTGAGCCACTGACGGCCAAGGAATGGAATGAAGAGCTCAGCAGGTGGTTACAAGTTTTAATTTCCTGACCTCCGTCAGAAATATTTTCATTTCTACCGAGTCTATCAGAGTTCCTAGGAAGGAAACTCTTGTGAGAGGGAAGAGAGAACTCTTTTTTTATGTTCACCTTCCACCCATGAGATCTCAGAAAAGCCAACACGATGTCCGTGTGAGACTTGGCTAGTTGGAAAGTTGACGCTTGAATTAAGATGTCGTCTAGATAAGGCACCACTGACCGCCAGAAGGGACCCTAGCACTTTTGTGAAAATTCTGGGAGCCGTGGCCAACCCGAAGGGAAGGGCCACAAACTGGCAATGTCAGTCCAGAAAGGCGAACCTGAGAAATCGGTGATGATCTCTGTGGATAGGGATGTGCAGATACACATCCTTTAAGTCCACGGTGGTCATATATTGACCCTCCTGGATCAGTGGCAGAATAGTACGAATAGTCTCCATCTTGAAAGAAGGGACTCTGAGGAATTTGTTTAGGATCTTGAGATACAAGATTGGTCTGAAAGTTCCTTCTTTTTTGGGAACCACAAACAGGTTGGAGTAAAACCCTTGCCCCTATTCTGCTCTTGGAACTGGGTGAATCACTCCCATGGTATGTAGGTCTTCTACACAGCGTAAGAACGCCTCTTTTTGTCTGGTTTGCAGACAATTGAGAAATGTTAAATCTCCCCCTTGGGGGGAATCTTTGAAGTCCAGAAGATATCCCTGGGAAACAATTTCCAAAGCCCAGGAATTGTGAACATCTCTTGCCCAAGCCTGAGCGAACAGAGAGAGTCTGCCCCCTACTAGATCCGGTCCCGGATCGGGGGCTACCCCTTCATGCTGTCTTGGAGGCTGCTGCAGGCTTCTTGGCCTGTTTACCCTTGTTCCAAGCCTGGTTAGGTCTCCAGACTGTCTTGGATTGATCAAAATTCCCCTCTTGCTTTGCAGGAGGGGAAGCTGAAGCGTGACCACTCTTGAAGTTTCGAAAAGAACGAAAATTATTCTGTTTGGTCCTTAACTTATTTGTTTTATCCTGAGGGAGGGTATGGCCCTTCCCTCCAGTGATGTCTGAAATAATTTCCTTCAGTTCAGGCCCGAATAGGGTCTTTCCTTTGAAAGGGATGGTCAAAAGCTTTGATTTTGATGACACATCAGCTGACCAGGACTTAAGCCATAACGCTCTATGCGCTAAAATGGCAAAACCTGAATTTTTTGCCACTAATTTAGCCAGTTGAAAAGCGGCATCTGTAATGAAAGAATTAGCCAGCTTAAGAGCCTTAATTCTATCCAGAATATCATCTAATGGGATCTCCCCCTGAAGAGCCTCTTCCAGAGCCTTGAACCAAAAGGCAGCTGCAGTAGTTACAGGAACAATGCATGCAATAGGTTGGAGAAGAAAACCTTGATGAACAAAAAATTTCTTTAGGAGACCCTCTAATTTTTTATCCATAGGATCTTTGAAAGCACAACTGTCTTCAATAGGTATAGTTGTATGCTTAGCTAGTGTAGAAATAGGTCCCTCCACCTTAGGGACCGTCTGCCACGAGTCCCGCATGGTGTCAGATATGGGAAACATTTTCTTAAAAGTAGGAGGGGGAGCGAACGGAATACCGATCTATCCCACTCCTTAGAAACAATATCCGCAATCCTCTTAGGGACCGGAAAAACATCAGTGTAAACAGGAACCTCTAAGTATTTGTCCATTTTACAAAAATTTCTCTGGAACCACAATAGGGTCACAATCATCCAGAGTCGCCAATACCTCCCTGAGCAACAAGCGGAGGTGTTCTAGCTTGAATTTAAAGGTCGTCATATCAGAGTCTGTCTGAGGGAGCGTCTTTTCTGAATCAGAAATCTCTCCCTCAGACAGCAAATCCCGTACCCCTAATTCAGAACATTGAGAGGGTATATCGGATACGGCTACTAAAGCGTCAGAAAGCTCAGCATTTGTTCTTAACCCAGAGCTATCACGCTTCCCTTGCAACCCAGGCAGTTTAGATAAAACCTCTGTGAGGGTAGAATTCATAACTGCTGCCATGTCTTGTAAGGTAAATGAAGTAGACGCACTAGAGGTACTTGGCGTCACTTGTGCGGGCATTCCTTATTGTGACACTTGGGGAGAACTAGATGGCATAACCTCATTTCTTTCTGTCTGAGAATCCTCTAGCGCTACATTTTTAAGTGCTACAATATGCTCTTTAAAATTTATAGACATATCAGTACAAGTGGGACACATTCTAAGAGGGGGTTCCACAATGGCTTCTAAACATATTGAACAAGGAGTTTCCTTGATGTCAGACATGTTTAACAGGCTAGTAATGAGACAAGCAAGCTTGGAAAACACTTTATTCAATGTAAAACAACAATTTCAAAAAAACGGTACTGTGCCTTTAAGAGAAAAAAAGATGTACACGTTCTGCAAAACTGCTTAAAAATGCAACAAACTCTTCAAATTTTTTTACAGTATATGTAGTAAGCCTTAGTAAGATTGCACCACTAGTAAAAGAAATTAACCCCTTAATAACGAAACCGGATTGACAAGTGTCAAAAACCCGTAAAATACACAGTCAGCACCTTGCCACAGCTCTGCTGTGGCGCCTACCTGCCCTTAGGGGTTGAATCTGAGGGAATAAAGCTTCGTTTTGGCCCCAAAATCGAGTCAGGACCCTCCTGTGTTGCAGCTTGCTGTCCAGAATGAAAAACAGCTGCGCATCTAAGGCGCGAAATTAGGCCCCACCCACCTCTTACTCGATGTCTGTGGGGCCTTAAAGTAACACCTCAAGTGTTTCAAACAGCCATGTGGGATGTAAAACCTCAAAATAAGCCAAATGAACACTCTAAATAAAAGTCCCAAAAACGTTTTACCATATTTCTCAATAAAAACATTTGTTCTATTATATAAGTGTCAACCAGCAAAGTAACATAGCCCTTATGCAAGCTTGTAATACTACCATAAGTCTCTGATTACAGCTTACCCTTCCCCTCATGGGGATAATGTCAGCCTTTTCTTGAAATATCACAGTCTTTCTAGAAAAAAATGACTGAACATACCTCAGTGCAGCATAGCATGCAAACCGTTCCTCAACTGAAGTTTGCTGTACTCCTCAGCCTCTGTGGGAACAGCAGTGGATCTTAGTTACAAATGCTAAGATCATCCTCCTCCAGGCAGAAATCTTCATCTTTTTTCTGCTTGAGAGTAAATAGTGCACACCAGTACCATTTAAAATAACAAACCCTTCCTTATTGCTTAGAGCCGGCAAAGAGAATGACTGGGGGGTGGAGTTAGGGGGGAGCTATATAGACAGCTCTGCTGTGGATGCTCTCTTTGCCACTTCCTGTTGGGAAGGAGAATATCCCACAAGTATTGGATGAATCCGTGGGCTTGATACATCTTGCAAGAGAAAAATGTTTAAAAATTGCTGGCAAGTATTTTAAAATATTTTTCAAAAATATGCAAAATTAATCACATAGCTAAGCTGCCTGGAACAGCTAACTCCACCCTTCTTATCAGTGTTTAGACACAGGCATTGTATTTTAACTAAATTCACAGCTTCTAGGTATGCCCATCAGATAATCCCTACTCACTTTTGCATTTTACCAAAAGAACAATAAACATAGTTACAGCCATAAAAGGAATTGTGTGGGGGGGAGTTAGAGCTTTACAATTCAGAAACTATAAAGAAAGGGTTAATGGCGAGGCACTGCAGTATAAATTTGCAGGTAAAGTAATTAAAGGGACATGAAACCCACATTTTTCTTTTATGATTCAGAAAGAGCATACAATTTTAAACAACTTTCTAATTTACTTTTATTATCTAATGTGCTTCATTCTATTGATATCCTTTGCTGAAAAGCATATCTAGATAGCATCA
Organism: Bombina bombina; assembly: GCF_027579735.1. Lineage (NCBI taxonomy): Eukaryota > Metazoa > Chordata > Amphibia > Anura > Bombinatoridae > Bombina > Bombina bombina. The sequence goes on from NC_069503.1 coordinate 119,056,230, forward strand.
GTAGATGTTGATTGGTGGCTTCACATAGATGTTTCGTGTGATTGGCTCACCCATGTGTATTGCTATATCTTCAACAAAGGATAGCTAAAGAATGAAGCAAATTAGATAATAGAAGAAAATTGGAATGTTGTTTAAAATTGTATTCTCTACATGAATCATAACAGAAACATTTTGGGTTTAGTGTCCCTTTAAAGTACATATTATATTATTTTGTCTCTATCACAACTTGTTTTATGTCCCTTTAAATATAACTGAAAATAAACTGAGTAATGTTTCTTTCATGTAATTGGCAAGAGTCCATGAGCTAGTGACGTATGGGATTTACAATCCTACCAGGAGGGGCAAAGTTTCCCAAACCTTAAAATGCCTATAAATACACCCCTCACCACACTCACAATTCAGTTTTACAAACGTTGCCTCCTATGGAGGTGGTGAAGTAAGTTTGTGCTAAGATTTCTACGTTGACATGCGCTTCTCAGCATTTTGAAGCCCGATTCCTCTCAGAGTACAGTGAATGTCAGAGGGATGTGAAGGGAGTATCAACTATTGAATGCAATGGTTTTCCTCATGGGGACCTATTTCATAGGTTCTCTGTTATCGGTCGTAGAGATTCATCTCCTACCTCCCTTTTCAGATCGATGATATACTCTCATATTCCATTACCTCTACTGATAACCGTTTCAGTACTGGTTTGGCTATCTGCTATATGTGGATGGGTGTCTTTTAGTAAGTATGTTTTCATTACTTAAGACACTCTCAGCTATGGTTTGGCACTTTATGTATTTATATAAAGTTCTAAATATATGTATTGTACTTTTATTTGCCATGATTCAGGTTTCAGTATATTTCCTTTTGAATTTTTTCCCCATTCATGAAACTGCCATATAAGGAAATTGATAATTTTGCTTTATATGTTGTTTTTTCTCTTACATTTGCAAGATGTCTCAATCTGATCCTGTCTCAGAAATCACTGTTGGAATCCTGCTGACTGATAACAGTTCTACCAAAGCTAAGTACATTTGTTGTAATTTTGGAGATTATATCTCCAGCTGTGGTTTGTAATAAGTTGTCATGATAAACTTTTACATGCAGAGAATGTGTCCATCAGTAATAGAACATTGCCTGTTGTTGTTCTTTTAACATCTAATGTACAAGATATACCTGTGAATTTTTAACAATTTATTGCGGTTTCTATTCAGAAAGCTTTGATTGCCATCCCGCCTTCTAATAAATGTAAAGGTCTTTTAAAACTTCTCATAAGTTGATGAAATTTCAAATGACCGACAACATACTGAATTATCCTCCTCTGATGAGGATCTATCTGATTCAGAAGATCTTTCCTCAGATATTGACACTGACAAATCTACTAATTTATTTAAAATGGAGTACATTCGTTCTTTGTTGAAGAAGTGTTGATTATATTGGATAATGAGGAAACTAGTCCTCTTGATATTAAAACTAGTAAACATTTAAATTCTGTTTATAAACCTCCTGTGGTTATTCCAGAGGTTTTTTCCAGTTCCTGCTGCTATTTCTGATATGATTTCTAAAGAATGGAATAGGCCTGGTACTTCTTTCATTCCTTCTTTAAGGTTTTAAAAATTGTATCCTTTGCCAGCAGTTAGATTGGAGTTTTGGGAAAAAATCCCCAAAGTTGGGGCTCTCTCTACTCTTGCAAAACATACTACTATTCCTATGGAAGATGGTATTTCTTTTAAGATCCTTTAGATAGGAAACTTGTATCTTATCTAAGGAAAGTTTATTTATTTTCAGGTCTTTTTCTTAGACCTGCAATTTCTTTGGCTGTTGTTGCAGCTGCTTCATCCTTTTGGTTGGAAACTTTAGCGCAACAAGTATCGGATCATGATTTGTCTAGCATTGTTAACTTGATTCAACATGCTAATAATTTCATTTGTGTTGCCATTTTTTGATATTATCAAAATTGATGTTAAATCTAGGTCTTTAGCTATTTTAGCTAGAAGAGCTTTGTGGCTTAAATCTTGGAATGCTGATATGACTTCTAAGTCGAGATTGCGATTTCTTTCCTTCCAAGGTAATAAATTATTTGATTTCAACAGTTGGATTCAATAATTTCAACTGTCACTGGGGGGAAGGGAGTTTTTTTGCCTCAAGATTAAGATCTAAGGGTAAATCTAAAGCTTCTAACCGTTTTTGTTCTTAAATAAGGAACATAAATCTAATTCTTCCCCAAGGAATCTGTTTTCAATTGGAAGCCTTCTTCAAATTGGAATAAATCCAAGCCATTTAAGAGATCAAAGCCATCACCCAAGTCCGCATGAAGGTGTGGCTCTAATTCCAGATCAGCTGGTAGGGGACAGATTAAGGCCTAGATTTAGAGTTTGGCGGTAGCCGTGAAAACCAGCGTTAGAGGCTCCTAACGCTGGTTTTAGGCTACCGCCGGTATTTGGAGTCAGTCAAAAAAGGGTCTAACGCTCACTTTTCAGCCGCGACTTTTCCATACCGCAGATCCCCTTACGTAAATTACGTATCCTATCTTTTCAATGGGATCTTTCTAACTCCGGTATTTAGAGTCGTGGCTGAAGTGAGCGTTAGAAATCTAACGACAAAACTCCAGCCGCAGAAAAAAAACAGGAGTTAAGAGCTTTTTGGGCTAACGCCGGTTCATAAAGCTCTTAACTACTGTACTCTAAAGTACACTAACACCCATAAACTACCTATGTACCCCTAAACCGAGGTCCCCCCACATCGCCGCCACTCTATTAAAAATGTTTAACCCCTAATCTGCCGACCACCACCTACGTTATACTTATGTACCCCTAATCTGCTGCCCCTAACACCGCCGACCCCTGTATTATATTTATTAACCCCTAACCTGCCCCCCACAACGTCGCCGCCAGCTACCTACAATAATTAACCCCTAATCTGCCGACCGCAAAGCGCCGCCACCTACATTATAGCTATGTACCCCTAATCTGCTGCCCCTAACACCGCCGACCCCTATATTATATTTATTAACCCCTAATCTGCCCCCAACAACGTCGCCTCCACCTGCCTACACTTATTAACCCCTAATCTGCCGACCGGAGCTCACCGCTATTCTAATAAATGTATTAACCCCTAAAGCTAAGTCTAACCCTAACACTAACACCCCCCTAAGTTAAATATAATTTTAATCTAACGAAATGAATTAACTCTTATTAAATAAATTATTCCTATTTAAAGCTAAATACTTACCTGTAAAATAAATCCTAATATAGCTACAATATAAATTATAATTACATTGTAGCTATTTTAGGATTAATATTTATTTTACAGGCAACTTTGTAATTATTTTAACCAGGTACAATAGCTATTAAATAGTTAAGAACTATTTAATAGTTACCTAGTTAAAATAATTACAAAATTACCTGTAAAATAAATCCTAACCTAAGTTACAATTAAACCTAACACTATACTATCATTAAATTAATTAAATAAAATACCTACAATTAAACCTAACACTACACTATCAATACATTAATTAAATACAATATCTACAAATAACTACAATGAAATAAACTAACTAAAGTACAAAAAATAAAAAAGAACTAAGTTACAAAAAATAAAAAAATATTTACAAACATAAGAAAAATATTACAACAATTTTAAACTAATTACACCTACTCTAAGCCCCCTAATAAAATAACAAAGACCCCCAAAATAAAAAATGCCCTACCCTATTCTAAATTACTAAAGTTAAAAGCTCTTTTACCTTACCAGCCCTGAACAGGGCCCTTTGCGGGGCATGCCCCAAGAAGTTCAGCTCTTTTGCCTGTAAAAAAAAACATACAATACCCCCCCCAACATTACAACCCACCACCCACATACCTCTAATCTAACCCAAACCCCCCTTAAATAAACCTAACACTAAGCCCCTGAAGATCATCCTACCTTGTCTTCACCTCACCAGGTATCACCGATCCGTCCTGGCTCCAAAATCTTCATCCAACCCAAGCGGGGGCTGGCGATCCATCATCCGGTGGCTGAAGAGGTCCAGAAGAGGCTCCAAAGTCTTCATCCTATCCGGGAAGAAGAGGCGATCCGGACCGGCAACCATCTTGATCCAAGCGGCATCTTCTATCTTCATCCGATGACGACCGGCTCCATCTTGAAGACCTCCAGCGCGGATCCGTCTTCTTCCGACGACTTCCCGACGAATGACGGTTCCTTTAAGGGACGTCATCCAAGATGGCGTCCCTCGAATTCCGATTGGCTGATAGGATTCTATCAGCCAATCGGAATTAAGGTAGGAATATTCTGATTGGCTGATGGAATCAGCCAATCAGAATCAAGTTCAATCCGATTGGCTGATCCAATCAGATTGAGCTCGCATTCTATTGGCTGTTCCGATCAGCCAATAGAATGCAAGCTCAATCTGATTGGCTGATTGGATCAGCCAATCGGATTGATCTTGATTCTGATTGGCTGATTCCATCAGCCAATCAGAATATTCCTACCTTAATTCCGATTGGCTGATAGAATCCTATCAGCCAATCGGAATTCGAGGGACGCCATCTTGGATGACGTCATTTAAAGGAACCGTCATTCGTCGTTCAGTCGTCGGGCAGGATGGATGTTCCGCGTCGGAGGTCTTCAGGATGCTGCCGCTTCGCTCCGGATGGATGACGATAGAAGATGCCGCCTGGATGAAGACTTCAATCGGATGGAAGACCTCTTCTGCCCCGCTTGGATGAAGACTTCTACCGGATCATGGACATCTTCAGCCCCCCGTTTGGGCTTGGATCAGGACATCGGAGGAGCTCTTCTGGACCGATCGGTGAACCTGGTAGGGTGAAGACAAGGTAGGAAGATCTTCAGGGGCTTAGTGTTAGGTTTATTTAAGGGGGGTTTGGGTTAGATTAGGGGTATGTGGGTGGTGGGTTGTAATGTTGGGGGGGGTATTGTATGTTTTTTTTTACAGGCAAAAGAGCTGAACTTCTTGGGGCATGCCCCGCAAAGGGCCCTGTTCAGGGCTGGTAAGGTAAAAGAGCTTTTAACTTTAGTAATTTAGAATAGGGTAGGGCATTTTTTATTTTGGGGGTCTTTGTTATTTTATTAGGGGGCTTAGAGTAGGTGTAATTAGTTTAAAATTGTTGTAATATTTTTCTTATGTTTGTAAATATTTTTTTATTTTTTGTAACTTAGTTTATTTCATTGTAGTTATTTGTAGATATTGTATTTAATTAATGTATTGATAGTGTAGTGTTAGGTTTAATTGTAGGTAATTGTAGGTATTTTATTTAATTAATTTAATGATAGTATAGTGTTAGGTTTAATTGTAACTTAGGTTAGGATTTATTTTACAGGTAATTTTGTAATTATTTTAAATAGGTAACTATTAAATAGTTCTTAACTATTTAATAGCTATTGTACCTGGTTAAAATAATTACAAAGTTGCCTGTAAAATAAATATTAATCCTAAAATAGCTACAATGTAATTATAATTTATATTGTAGCTATATTAGGATTTATTTTACAGGTACGTATTTAGCTTTAAATAGGAATAATTTATTTAATAAGAGTTAATTAATTTCGTTAGATTTAAATTATATTTAATTTAGGGGGGTGTTAGTGTTAGGGTTAGACTTAGCTTTAGGGGTTAATACATTTATTAGAATAGCGGTGAGCTCCGGTCGGCAGATTAGGGGTTAATAATTGAAGTTAGGTGTCGGCGATGTTAGGGAGGGCAGATTAGGGGTTAATACTATTTATTATAGGGTTAGTGAGGCGGATTAGGGGTTAATAAGTGTAGGTAGGTGGAGGCGACGTTGTGGGGGGCAGATTAGGGGTTAATAAATATAATATAGGGGTCGGCGGTGTTGGGGGCAGCAGATTAGGGGTACATAAGGATAATGTAAGTAGCGGCGGTTTACGGAGCGGCAGATTAGGGGTTAATAAGTGTAAGGTTAGGGGTGTTTAGACTCGGGGTACATGTTAGGGTGTTAGGTGCAGACGTAGGAAGTGTTTCCCCATAGAAAACAATGGGGCTGCGTTAGGAGCTGAACGCGGCTTTTTTGCAGGTGTTATGGTTTTTTTCAGCTCAAACAGCCCCATTGTTTTCTATGGGGGAATCGTGCACGAGCACGTTTTTGAGGCTGGCCGCGTCCGTAAGCAACTCTGGTATCGAGAGTTGGAGTGGCTTTAAATTATGCTCTACGCTCCCTTTTTGGAGCCTAACGCAGCCATTCTGTGGACTCTCAATACCAGAGTTATTTTTATGGTGCGGCCAGAAAAAAGCCGGCGTTAGCTACGCGGGTCGTTACCGACAAAACTCTAAATCTAGCCGTAAGATTTTTCTAAGATGTTTGGATCAATTCGGCACAAAATCATTGGATTCAGAAAATTGTCTCTCAGGGGTACAGAATAGGATTCAGAGTAAGACCGTTTGTGAGAAGATTTTTTCTCTCACGCATTCCAGCAAACCCAGTTAAGGCTCAGGCTTTCCTGAAGTGTGTTTCAGGCCTGGAGTTATCTGGGGTAATCATGCCAGTTCCATTTCAGGAACAGGGTCTGGGGTTTTATTCAAATCTATTCATTGTCCCAAAGAAAGAAAATTAATTCAGTCCAGTTTTGGATCTAAAAATTTTGAATCAATATGTAAGAGTACCAATTTTCAAAATGGTGATTATAAGGTCTATTCTGCCTTTTGTTCAGCAACGGCATTATATGCCCACAATAGACTTACAGGATGCATATCTTCATATTTTGATTCATCCAGATTGCTATCAGTTTCTGAGATTCTCTTTTTTAGACAAGCATTACCAATTTGTTGCTCTTCCTTTTTGGCCTAGCGACAGCTCTAGGAATCTTTTCAAGGTTCACGGTGTCCTACTCTCTGTTATCAGAGAGTGGGGTGTTGCAGTGTTTCCTTATTTGGACGATATCTTGGTACTTGCTCAGTCTTTAAGTTATGCAGAACCTCACATGAATTAACTACTGTTGTTTCTTCATCGACATGGTTGGAGGATCAATTTACCAAAAAGTTCCTTGATTCCTCAGACAAGGGTCACCTTTTTAGGTTTCCAGATAGATTCAGTATCCATGACTGTCTTTAACAGACAAGAGACAATTTAAATTGGTTTCAGCTTGTCGGAACCTTCAGTCTCTATTATTCCTTTCAGTAGCTATTTGCATGGAAGTTTTAGGTTTCATGACTGCAGCATCGGACGTACTTCCCTTTGCTCATTTTCATGTGAGACCTCTCCAGCTTTGTATGCTGAATCAATGGTGCTGGGATTATACAAAGATATCACCATTAATATCCTTAAATACCAATGTTCAATTATCTCTGACTTGGTGGTTAGATCACCATCATATAGTTCTAAGGGCCTCTTTGGTTCATCCAACCTGGACTGTGATCACAACAGATGCAAGTCTTTTCAGGTTGGGGAGCTGTTTGGGGATCTCTGACAGCACAAGGGGTTTGGAAATCTCAAGAGGTGAGATTACCAATCAATATTTTGGAACTCCGTGCAATTTTCAGGGTTCTTCAGGCTTGGCCTCTGTTGAAGAGAGAACCATTCATTAGTTCTCAGACAGACAATATCACAGCTGTGGCATATGTCAATCATCAGGCTGGGACTCAGTCCCCTAGCTATGAAAGAAGTATCTTGAATACTTTCTTGGGCGGAATCCAGCTCTTGTCTAATTTATGTGGTACATATCCCAGGTGTAGACAATTGGGAAGCAGATTATCTCAGCCATCAGACTTTACATCCGGGGAGTGGTCTCTCCATCCAGATGTGTTTTCTCAAATTGTTCAGATGTGGGGTCTTCCAGGCATAGATCTGATGGCTTCTCATCTAAACAAGAAACTTCCCAGGTACTTCAGGCGGAAGCAGTGGATGCGTTGACACTTCCTTGGTGTTGTGAATTCTAACAACATTAATAGAGAAATTGTTGTCCTTTCCTAGTGTCCTAATCCTAAGAATTCTTTGGAGAAATCCTTACATTCTTTGGATGTGGTAAGAGTTTGAAATATTATGTTGAAGCTACTAAGATTTCAGGAAGACTTCTAGTCTATGTTATCTTTTCTGGTTCTAGGAAAGGTCAGAAGGCTTCTGCCATTTCCTTGGCTTCGTGGTTAAAGCTTTTGATTCATTCAGCTTATTTGGGGTCGGGTCAAGCCCCGCCTCAGAGAATTACAGCTCATTCTATTAGATCAGTCTCCACTTTGTGGGCTTTTAAGAATGAAGCTTCAGTTGATCAAATTTGCAAAGCCGCAACCTGGTCTTCTTTGCATACATTTACTAAATTCTACCATTTTGATGTATTCGCTTCTTTGGAAGCAGTTTTTGTAGAAACATTTTTTAGGCAGCTGTTTCAGTTTGATTCTTCTGCTTATGTTTTAAGTTTTTTCTTTTCATTCATGAGAATAAACTTATATTTTGGGTTGTGGATTAATTTTTCAGTGAAAAATGTCTGGTTTTATTTTTATCCCTCCCTCTCTAGTGACTTTTGCGTGGAGTTCCACATCTTGGGTATTGCTATCCCATACGTCACTAGCTCATGGACTCTTGCCAATTACATGAAAGAAAACATAATTTATGTAAGAACTTACCTGATAAATTCATTTCTTTCATATTGGCAAGAGTTCATGAGGCCCACCCTTTTTATGGTGGTTATGATTTTTTTTGTATAAAGCACAATTATTTCAAAAATCCTTTGTTGATGCTTTTTACTCCTTTCTTTTATCACCCCACTACTTGGCTATTCGTTAAACTGAATTGAGGGTGTGGTGAGGGGTGTATTTATAGGCATTTTAAGGTTTGGGAAACTTTGCCCCTCCTGGTAGGATTGTATATCCCACACGTCACTAGCTCATGGACTCTTGCCAATATGAAAGAAATTAAATTTATCAGGTAAGTTCTAACATAAATTATGTTTTATTACTGAAGCAAATAGCAGCTTCAAAATCATTTTAAACCCTTATTGAGATAATGGTATGGGGATTAGCCAAACACTATGTGTGTATCTAAAATATATAGAATATATATATATAATAGAATTAGTCTAATAATAACATGTGATCAGAAATTTGTAGGATACAAACATTTTAATAAAGGCAACAAATAAAAATATATCATTAAAAACAATGTATACCATGCAAGGTTCTAAACAGTGTTACATTTAGAAATATATGTTAATATAACATGGGAGCACAAATAAACAAAATATTAAAAACCATAAAATAAAAACAAACTATACACCTCTTCCGTTTGTTTGAACAGATTGGCCAGGAGAAATTCTCCAAATGAGGTGAATATAAACAGACATTACCTTGTGAGTTATGTAAACCGGAGGGTTCCGGATCTTGATAAAGACCACCTGGGCTGAAACCGGTAGAGAGTTCACTGACTTTTTGTTACTTGCTACTGCTAGACCCCTTAGAACTTTCTCTATACAGAAACTACATTGATGAGCCCCTTGCTGTGAAATTTACGCTTGTGAGTGCTGCACCCATTTGGGACATTGTACTATTGCCTGGAACATTAATCTGCATTATAGTTCTCGGCACAGATCACATGAATAGTGACTGGCAGGATCTTGCAGATTACAACAATAGCTACTTGATACTAGGGCTGCAACTATTTTCATAATCGATTAACCGACCGATTGTTTTTTTTTAAATTATTATTTTTTATTGAGGTTGTAAATTAATGGAACAGGCAAATATCACAATTCCAAAAACATATGGAGATCACAACAAATTTACATAGAGTTTAAAAAAAAAAAAAAAAACATGCAATTAATCGCCTAGACATACAGATAGAAATTAACCTCAAGTTTTCAATTATATCGTATCCCCTTAAAATATAACATAGAGTCAGATATAATAATTTCCCTCAATGATAAATAGAGGCCTCTCTTGGACCCCCTTAAGAGGAATTTAAGTCAGAGTGGGGAAATCTAGGGGAGAAAACAAAGTAATAAAGTGGGCCACTTTTGGACCCCAAATGAAAACTAGGTTATGAAATATTATACAAGGAGAAATTAAGGTCTGAATTACTGGTATAAATTAGTGCCTTGAAAGTGCAACATCAAGTGACCAACCTTAACTAGAGTGATACAACTGAAATAGATCACAGATACAATGTAAAAGGAGGTGTAGGAGTGTGTAGTCAATACAAACATATGATTCAGTCTCAATTAAACCTGTTGGAGCTTAACCTAAAAAATTACATTAACTGAGGGGCCTAATTACCTTAATAGCCTAGAGAATGTGACCTATATCCAGATCTCTAGGGGGAAGCCTGCCGGAGAAGTTAAAGTCTACTGTGTAATATAATAAACATAGTCTAACGCACACAATATACCAGTATGTGGTGTAAGCAAGCTGAAACCTATAACAGGCATTCACTCTAGGAAAATTACCCATCAGGGCCAACTGTAAAAAGCATCTAGGGCCCAATCCAATATGCAGCGTCGCCCGCAAATGCCGGCGACGCTGAATTTTGCGCTGGTTTGGTATCCTATATTCGGCGTAACCTAGAAGTTACGCTCGTATATTTCTGCCGTCGCCCGTAGTTTTTTGGGCCATAGGCAGGTATACCAAACCAGCGTAGTTTGGTATCCAATATACAGCGTAAGGACTTACGTGGCGAAAATGGAGAAATCTTACTCCATTTTCACCTCGCCACAAAAAGCAGCCGTAGTAAGCCTTACGCTGTCTATTGGAGTCCCGTAACTCCCTAAACTAGCTACAAAATAAACCTAACACCTAACGCATGCGCAATGTCTATCTACCTGTCAACCGCGATCTGCTAAATAAAACCTAACTACTAACGCATGCGCAATGTCTATCTACCTGTCAACCGCGATCCCCCGCCGCAATCCCTAATAAAATATTTAACCCCTAAACCGCCGCTCCCGGACCCCGCCGCAACCTACATTAACTACCCCCTAATGTGATCCCCCTACACCGTCGCCAACTATATTAAACTACCCCCTAAAGTGAGCCCCTTACACCGCCGCCATCTACCTTAGCTACCCACTAAAGTGAGCCCCTTACACCGCCGCCATCTACCTTACCTACCCCCTAAAGTGAGCTCCTACCCCGCCGCCATCTATTTTAAAATTATTAACCCCAAATTTAATCCCCCTACCCCGCCGCCACCTATATTAAATTATTTAACCCCTAAAATACTAAACTATCTCTACCACTAAACCCAAGTCTAACCCTACATATAGCCCTGAAAAGGGCTTTTTGCGTGGCATTACCCCAAAGTAAACTGCTCTATTGCCAGCCCTTAAAAGGGCTTTTTGCGGGGCATGCCCCAAAGAAAACTGCTCTTTTACCAGCCCTTAAAAGGGCTTTTTGCGGGGCATTGTCACAAAGTAGCTCTTTTGCATCTAATCTAAATCCCCCTACACCCACCGCCGCCACCTATATTAAATGTATTAACCCCTAATCTAATTCTCCTACACCGCCGCCACCTATAATAAATGTATTAACCCATAATCGAATCCCGCTACACCGCCGCCACCTATAATATATGTATTATTTTATTAGGGGGTTTAGAATAGGTGTAATTAGCTTAAAAATCTTGTAATCTTTTTTTTTATTTTTTGTAATTTAGTGTTTTGTTTTTTTTTGTAATTTAGTTTAGTTTATTTAATTGTATTTTAGTTTAGATATTTGTAGTTTATTTAATTTATTGATAGTGTAGGTGTATTTGTAACTTAGGTTAGAATTTATTTTACAGGTAAATTGGTAATTATTTTAACTAGGTAGCTATTAAATAGTTATTAACTATTTAATAGCTATTGTACCTAGTTAAAATAAATACCAAGTTACCTGTAAAATAAATATAAACCCTAAAATAGCTACAATGTAATTATTAATTACATTGTAGCTATCTTAGGGTTTATTTTATAGGTAAGTATTTAGATTTAAATAGGAATATTTTAATTAATAATATTAATATTAGATTTATTTTAATAAGAGTTTAGTTAGGGATGTTAGAGTTAGATAGGGTTATTATACTTAATATATATATAATATAATAACGATATTAACTATATTAACCCTAATATAATTAGGGTTAATATATATAATATAATAACTATATTAACTATATTAACCCTAATATAATTAGGGTTAATATAGTTAATATAGCTGGCGGCGGTGTAGGGGGATTAGATTAGGGGTTAATACATTTATTATAGGTGGCGGCAGTGTAGGGGGATTTAGATTAGATGCAAAAGAGAAGTTTACTTTGTGACAAAGCCCCGCCAAAAGCCCTTTTAAGGGCTGGTAAAAGAGCTGATTAATTTGGGGCATGCCCCGCAAAAAGCCCCTTTAAGGGCTGGCAATAGAGCAGTTTACTTTGGGGTAATGCCACGCAAAAAGCCCTTTTCAAGGCTATTTGTAGGGTTAGACTTAGGTTTAGTGGTAGGGATAGTTTAGTATTTTAGGGGTTAAATAATTTAATATAGCTGGCGGCGGGGTAGGGGGGATTAGATTAGGGGTTAATTAATTTAATATAGGTGGCGGCGGTGTAGGGGGATTAGATTAGGGGTTAAATAATTTAATATAGGTGGCGGCGGGGTAGGGGGATTAGATTAGGGGTTAAATAATTTAATATAGGTGGCGGCGGGGTAGGGGGATTAAATTAGGGGTTAATAATTTTAAAATAGATGGCGGCGGGGTAGGGGCTCACTTCAGGGGGTAGGTAAGGTAGATGGCGGCGGGGTAGGGTCTCACATTAGGGGGTTATAGATTTAATATAGCTGGCGGCGGGGTCCGGGAGCGGCGGTTTAGGGGTTAATAACTTTTTTTATTGTTAGGACAGTGAGGGGGGATAGCGGATAGAGGGTTAGACGCGTCGGGCTATATTTAGGAGGCGTGTTAGACAGTACGGGTGATTTCATACTTTAGTCAGGTTTTGTAGGCGCCGGCCGTTTCTAAAGTGCCGTAAGTCACTGGCGACTCCAGAAATTTGTACTTACGCAGATTTCTGGACATCGCTGGTTTGTCAGACTTATGGCATTTTAGCATCTGACGGCGCCGTATATGGGATAGCTTGAGTTGCGAGCTGAAACTGCGGGCGGCGGGGGTTCCCTCGCTTGCGCCGCAAACTACGCTGCATATCGGATCGCGCCCCTAGGGAGTAATATCTATAGTTTACATCTTAGTTAGGAAATATTTAAACATATTAATCTGACATTTTCCCTCTCTATACTTATCGGCAACTTCTCAATGTACAATGACCCTGATATGGACGCTATATAAGCGAAAGACTCAGCAAAAGTTACCGTAGGAATTACTGCCTGCAAACAGGTAGTTAAAGCATATATACATATGTTTCAATCTCAATGAAGCCCATTGGAGCTTAAAATAAAAGATTACACTAATTTAAATGCCTGGATACCTTAATATCTTTAACATACACAGATTCTTAGGGGAAAGCCTGCTGATGAAGTTACAGTCTACGGTGAAATATAATAAAATAGCATAAAGCACACAGTATAAAAGAATCATTATGTGGGATGAACATGCTGAAACTTATACCAGAAAGTCAGTCTTCAAAAAAAAAATTACCCGTCAGGATTAACTGCAAATAATACTTAGGGAGTAGTATCTCTGATTTACATGTTAGTTAGGAAATATTTAAATATATTATTCTGACATTTTCCCTCTCTATATTTATCTGCAACTTCACAGTGTATTATGACCCTGATATGGGCGCTATATAAATGAAAGATAGAAAACTACTGCCTGCAAAAAAGTAGTTAAGGCATCGGTCATGGACTGTTAGCCTCCATATTACTAATTAATTAAACATTCTTGGCTATGCGTAGCTAGGCAGAAATACACATCTAACCTACATAAGTCACATTTATATACAGTAGCCAACGTTAACCTCTGCAAAAAGAAGATCCAAACAGAAAGTGAATTATAATAATTTTATATATGTTTTATTTGCTCATATGTGATCAACTATAAGTTCAGATAATCTTTGATCGCAAAGTCCATTCAACCCCAGTCTCTGGCATCATCATTAGTGATGTCGCGAACTTAAAAATTTCGGTTCGTGAACGGCGGACTCGAACTTCCGGTATTGTTTGCGAACCAGTGAACCGCGCGAACCGCCATTGACTTCAATAGTCAGGCGAACTTTAAAACCTACAAGGACTCTTTCTGGCCACAATAGTGATGGAAAAGTTGTTTCAAGGGGACTAACACCTGAACTGTGGCAGTCCAGGAGGGGGATCCATGTCAAAACTCCCATGGAAAATTACATAGTTGATGCAGAGTCTGCTTTTAACTCATAAAGGGCCTAAATCACCTAACATTCCTAAATTGCTTTAAAACATCAGTTATGATGTTGTATCGATCAGGTACTGTAAGGGATACGCCCGCTTCACAGTGACAGACCAAACTCCAAGTGGCTGGTAGGTAGGGCAGCAATTAACCACACCGCAGTATGCTCTGTAAGTCAGAAACACACAGGCCTGATAGAAAATAAAATTAGATTACACTAGCAAAATGATTTAAAGGTTTGTTTTTTTTTTAATTAAAAAAAATGTTAAGCACATATGAGTCGTGACTGCTAGCCTAGGTAGGGCAGCAATTAAACACAGTATGCTCTGTAAGTCAGAAACACACAGGCCTGATAGAAAATAAAATTAGATTTCACTAGCAAAATGATTTAAAGTTTGTTTTTTTTTTAATTGAAAAAAAGGTTAAGCACATATTAGTCGTGGCTGCTAACCTAGGTAGGGCAGCAATTAAACACAGTATGCTCTGTAAGTCAGAAACACACAGGCCTGATAGAAAATAAAATTAGATTACACTAGCAAAATGATTTAAAGTTTGTTTTTTTTTAATTGAAAAAAAGGTTAAGCACATATTAGTCGTGGCTGCTAACCTAGGTAGGGCAGCAATTAAACACAGTATGCTCTGTAAGTCAGAAACACACAGGCCTGATAGAAAATGAAAATAAATTACACTAGCAAAATCATTTCAAATTTTTGATGGTTAAATTTAAACTAATGTTAAGCAGATGTCAGTGGTGGCACTAATCACAGTATATGCTGTGAGCCTCACACACAGGCTGAAAGCCAGGCAAAATAAAGCCAGGCAAATGCAAATAAAAATACAAAGAAAAAAAAAAAAAAAAAAAAAAAAAAAAAAACGACTGAAGTTATAGCCCTAAAAAGGGCTTTTTGGGGTGCTGTCCTTGCAGCAGAGATGAGATGAGTCCTTCAGGACTGTAGTGGACACTAAATACAGTATCCTAGCTATCTATTTCCCTATTATGTCAGCAGCAGCACTAAAGCTCCTCTCACTAAGAAAGCAAGATCATAATGAGTCTAAAATGGCTGCTGCCAAGGAGCTAGGAGGGTCTGTGAGGTAGTGTCTGCTGCTGATTGGCTCTAATGTGTCAGAAGGCTGTGACATACAGGGTCAAAGTTTCCTCAATGATGACACATAGGGGGCGGATCGAACATCGCATATGTTCGCCCGCAGCGGCGAACAAGCTATGTTCACAGGGAACCGTTCGCGGGCGAACTGTTTGGGACATCACTAATCATCATTAGGATATGCTTAGGTTGCATGAACAGGTATAATTGGTGGAATACATTGTGGTCATAGGGGGAAACATCAAACCCGGTGGGAAAGGATTAACATAGTAGGTAGCAAGCATTCATCGCAGTTTGCAGCATATCTAATTTGTGGGGTTTACTTAATCAGACATAACCCCTAAAAATATCAAGCATTCCTAGCGTGTATAACACAAGCAATAACCAGGACCTTTCTATAGTGTTCGCTCGAACAGCGTCTGCAAACCCCAGTTCTGATGATCACGATAGGCCCCCAAGATCGAAAAGCTGGCACAAATTTCCATCAGGCTTGTCAAAAACTGATGCTCCGCCATTCGATTCCTTTCAGTTCAGAGCGGGCTTATAATGAACCAAGAGGGGCATCTCAGCCATCTCAAATACTACTCCAGCTTTGTTTACCGCATGGTTAACGGGCTTTACCCAGGGTTGGCTCATATCATATGTTGTCACCTTTAAGCCCCGGTGTTCCGATAGCTCCAGGGACAGCTCACATTTGTCTCCGAGGTTCAGTATGCGGCGAGTCACCTCTAGGCTGGGAAATGAGGCACTTGTATCAATTTTGGTCTCACACATCAATTCCTTTGGGGTCGGCTGCCTTGCGGTGAAAAATATCTTTGGTGCTCTCATGCCTGGTAAGTTATCTGTAGAGTTGTCCACAGCTAAGAAGTTGTTTACTGGACCACTCAAGTGATAGTTCTGATCTATCTTAGCTGGAGTCTGAACCTTAGGCAAAGGAGCTGGTGGACTTGGGATGAGCACTTGGGTACTTGTACCTTTGTCGGATTTCTCCGGTAGGCCTCTTGGGATTATATGTCGAGATCCAATTTGCTTTGTGAGTGCACATAGGCTACCCCATTCAGCAGACCAAATTTGTAATATCTTCTCATGGTGTTTGTTCAGCAAGTTGGTCACAGTCTCGAGTAGTGTCTTAACACCAGGCGCCATCTTAAGTAGGTGCGTGTGTAGCGAGAAAGTCCTCCTTTTAGAAGTCACTTAGAACAAGTATGGTGATGTATAAGCATAGATGTTATAAATTGTAAATTAGGTTGTTTTTTCAATGTCTGTGCACTGCTTACCCGGCCTGTAGTAATACCGGGGGGGCTCTCAGTAAAGAGCTTGCCCGAGGCCTCAACACTCGGTTTGCAGAGGTGGAATACTCAGTAAAAACATATGTTTCAACTCAGCTTGATCTGCAGAATCTGTATATTAGGATGGTATAAGTAGATGATCATTCAATGCACTGGTAATAGACAAATTATCAGTGATCCACATAGAGCTACCAATATTGCTTCCATTCAAGGTGCTGCCCAGAGACACGCCCCAATCGGCAGATTATTTTTTTGATTAATCGAATAAAAAAAAGAATCAATAATTGATTCCTATATTTTAAATAGAATCCACATACTTTACATTAACACAACTGTTTGTCCAATTTTTAAGCAGCAGAGCACATATTTTTAATTAAAAACAAAACAAAAACTGTTTGAAAAGAGGTAGAACTTCCACCTTGGCAAGGGGCCTCTCAATAAAGTAACCCTTGACTTCATTCTAACATAAAACATATCTTGAATATCTATACGAAATGGTAAATAACCAGCTATAAGGTTAGGGGAAAATATCTAGTTCGCTCTAAAAATAACAGATATATACTTATAAAGGTTGAATCTGGTACATATCACAATTTATTACAAATATAAAAAAAACAAATCAAAAGCGCTAAGGATTATATATATATATATATATATATATATATATATATATATATATATATATATATATATATATATATATATATATATATATATATATATATATATATCTCAATAACAGGACAAAGCCTTACACATTTATCTAAACAGTTCATATAATTAGCAAAAGCAAGCAATCCGCTAATAATTGTGCAAACAGATAATAGTGCACATCAATTCAAATAACTCCCATCAATCTAGGGCTAGGTGTAAATAACAAGCTCGGCACTAGATCATGCAAATTATAGTCCCAAATCACCTGATTTAATATAAACAATCCAAATGATAACTATTATATCTGGGTTGCACATAAGCCAGGGGTAGTTGTAAACATATACTGTCCTGAAAAAGTAAATGTCTGTAAAAGTCCTTTAGGCTAAGGACATAACCATAAAACATAATAGCATGTGCAGGAGCTCAGTGGAGTGAAGCAGCTGGTGTTATGCACAGACCAACTAATTGCAAACCAACTAATTAATTATGAGATTCGTTGACAACTATTTTCATAATTGATTTATTATCGATTATGACGATTAGTTGTTGCAGCTCTAATTAGGAGGATATGCTATAATGTGAGTAGGCTTAGTTAGGTCAAAAAAGTCCATCTTTACATCAGGAGCTCTCCCTCTCAACATTAATTAGCATAAATTGAAGTGCCATTTTACATATAATTACTTAGCAACCCTAGTGGTGCCTACATGAAGCGTAATTAAGTTAAAGGGCTGTATACATTGAACCTAATATATGCTACTCCTATGTTTATGACTAGCTCTTGTGAGTATAATATCTGCTGACCTATACAGGGCTCCTCTCTTCTCCTGAGCAGTTATCCTTTAGAACTTTGCATAGATGAGAATAAATTCTAGGTTCCTACTCGTAGCTATTGCATACACAGCAGTAACAGTCTGCTTGTTATAATAATGCTATTTAACTGACGTACGTTCTTAAAAGGGTATCCTTCCTTATCAAAGAAGAAAATAAGTTCATCCGATAGTTGTATATTAGATTAGTTGAATTAACTCTATTAATCCAAACATTGACCTTATGCCAAAATCTTTTAATTTTAGTACAGTCCCAGAAATAGTGATGCAACTCTGCTCTAAGCCTCTTACATTTGGGGCAATGTATTCCTGTTGTTGACCATCTAGCCTTCACCGCCGGAGTGATATATGTTTTATTAATACGTTTTGTATGGGTTTCTCTCCAGGAAGTAGATATTGTTGCTTCGTCTATTGCCTTAAAACTTTCCCGAATTCTTTCCAGAGAAATTTGCCAGTTATTAGCTAAAATTTGTACGTTTCTTCCACCCATCGAAGATATGACTATCTTATAAAGTAAAGAAATTGCGTATTTCCCTTTATTAAATAATTTTAGAGCTGGTTCTATAATAGCCCATGTTCCTTCTATCCAGGTATTATCTAATAGTTGTTGCGAATAGTGGCGCGTTTGTAAATATGCATAAAATTCACTATTAGTCCAAATTCTTGTTTTAATGTATTGAAAGTTTTACAACTCCTCGTGTCTTTATCTATCAATTGGTGTACATTTTTAAGCCCTTTTAATGACCAAGTATTAAAAATTTTAGAGTTTAATGCTAGTATGAAGCAGGGATTGCCTACCAAAGGTAAATATTGTGAATATGTACAATCAGAACCCAAAACTTTAGCTAATTTATTCCATGCTACTATTACGTTGTGTATTGTTTTTAATTGTTTTATTTTTATAGGAGATTTATCAGCAGGAATATGAAGTAAAGCTATACGAGAATACGGATAGCATAGAATTTCAACTAGTTCTATTGCGGTATAATAATTTGCTCTTACTATCCAATCCAATGCAATTGTACCAATACATATTAAATTATATATCTCAATGTCTGGCATTGCAAGTCCACCATTCGTTCTATCAAAACACAATTTTTTAAAAGAGATAGCTCTTCTTTTTCCTCCCCATAAGAATTGGGTCACCGTTTGTTTATATGCCATTAAGTCTCTCTTTCTTAATAAGGATTGGTAGGTTTTGCATGAGATATAAAAGTTTCGGAAATAATAACATTTTTATTAAGTTAACTTTGCCCGTTAGGGATAATTTAAATCTCGCCCATTTTTCCATATCATGTTTAATTTTTTTTAAAAAGGTGGATAATTAAAGTCATACCAATCTTCCATATTCTTAGAAAATTTAATTCCAAGATAAGTAAATGTATCTTTTGTCTCATTAAAAGGAATGGTCTGTAAAGAGTCTTTACTTTTATCTAGCCAGAAAATTTCAGTTTTCTGTGTATTTGTCTTATAGCCTGCAAAACTGCCAAAGTCTTGTAGGAGCTGAGATAATAATGGTATATTTTTCTTAGTGTCGGTTAATAGGACAAGTAAGTCGTCCGCATAGAGAAGTGTTATTTTTTTCTTATTGCCTAACTTAATCCCGTCCAATTCTTTTCTTAGCAGGATCGCCAAAGGCTCAAGTGCTAAGTTAAATAAATACGGAGAGAGTGGACAGCCTTGTCAGGATCCCCTATGAAGGGGAAAAGATTCTGAAAGAATATTGTTTACAATAATAGAGGCAGTAGAAGTCTTATATATTTGAGGTCCTTCAACTCCAAACTTACTTAACGCGGAAAACAGATGGTCCCAGGTTATGGAGTCGAAGGCCTTCTCTGCATCTATTGATATAATAGCTGTATCAGCATGGCCTCTGTTCTTGTTCTTTCTATTGCAAATTTGTTTTTGTGTGTTATTAAGTATCAGCTATAACTTGCGTAAATTACACATAGAGTTTCTGCCTGGCATAAATCCTACTTGGTCTTTATGTATAAGTGGTCCCATAAGCGTTTTTAATCTTGTTGCTATAATATATATTAACAATTTATAGTCGCTATTTAAAAGCAAAATCGACCTGTAAGAGGCAATATCTTCTGGATTTTTATTCTTTTTTAAAATTAATGTTATTAATGATGCTGCAAAATATTGCGAGCAGGTTATCTTATTTAAAAAATATTGATTGAATAGATCTACCAATAAGTCGACTATATCATCTGTTAAAATTTTATAAAGTTCAATGGGCATCTGGTTGGGACCAGCCACTTTATTCATGGCAGCTTTTCTAATAGCATTTTCCACCTCAATTTTGGATATTGGAGCATTCAGTTCCAAAATGTATTTTTAATTTCGACATTTATTTCTGTTTCTGTATATAATTCTTTAAAATATTTATAAATAAAATTATTTATTTCCTCATTGTTTGTAAGTCTGTCAATGTTTTTAGTGCTCCGATCATAGGTTTTTTTATTTTTAGATTTTGTCAAGTTAGCTAAATGTTTTCCAGCTTTACCACTATGACAAAAGAAAAAAGATCTTGATTTAAGATCTTCTTGTACCACTTTTTGGGCCAAGAAGATTTCTCTTGTTTCTTTAGCTTTCTGGTATGCTTCCCACAGTTTTTTTGAGGGATCACTTATATAAGAATTATAAGAATTACAGAGATAATTAGCTAATTCGATATCTCAAGTGGTATGTTTAAGTTTTTGCCAAACCAAATAGGATTTAATTTCCCCCTTATGCCTGCTTTAAAGCTTTCCCATAATGTTTCTATGCTGATCCCAGGTGTAGAATTAATATGGATAAATTCTGTCCATTTTCTTTTGAGCCATGTTTTAAATTGTACATTTTCCCCAAGATGTCTTGGGAAAAAAATTCTATTAAAATTCCTATCTTGTGGTGTCTTGTATATCAGTATAGATGTCATAAGTCATTAATTTTTCATCTATTAAAAAAAAGTCTATACGTGACATCATTTGATGAGAGTGAGATGCGCAAGTAAATTTCTTTAAATCAGGATTTTGTATCCGCCAAATATCTTTTAGATGTAACAAGTTTTTTAATTTTTTGAGAAGTTTAGTCTGTTGTTTATTATCTTTGTTCAGGGAGGGTTTAAGTCTATCAAGAGTGGGTAAGTCTGTCAGGTTAAAAATCACCTGCAATAATTAAGTTACAATAAAGAAAGGGTAGCAATTTAGCTTGTAGTGTTTCCCAGAAATTCTTATCTTTTTTATTGGGACCATATATATTACATAATATTAGAGGAGTGCCTGCTATTGTTAGCTGAATAATTAAATACCTTGCTTCTTTATCCATTTCAGTATCTCTAATTACATAGCAAAGATTTTTACTAAATAAAAAAGCAACTCCCTTTTTCCTACCAGTGCAGGGGGTACCTACCACTTCGCCAACCCAACCAGTTTTAAGTTTAACCAATTCTGATTCCTTTAAATGTGTCTCCTGTATACAAGCGATATCTATTTTATATCTATTTAATCGTGCAAGTACTTTTTTTCTTTTCTGAGGGGAAGTGAAGCCCCGCACATTCCAGGAGGCCAGCTTAAGCATTTCTTTCATTTATATTTAAGTTAGCTTTCTTTTCCTCTATTCTTTCCAACAGGGGAGGAAGTACTGTGATTTTCTTATACCCACTTGATATAGTACTTTTAAAGTAGATGTTTCCATTACACATCCTTTGTCTCACAGGTATTCATGTTTTCCTCTTTTACTCTTCAGGCATAACCCTATCTCGCACATAGGTATCTTTTGTCCAACACTATAAGATGTGCTTGTATAATTCCCTATTTGAAAGGATGGAAAATAGTACTTATCATAAGGAGATAGTTTGTCTTCTTAGAGTTCCTATAATAGCTGTTATTGTTACATTGCTGGTTCAAACTCCCTAGTATTTTCACTAGCAGTTATCACCATATTATTTAAGCTTAGGAGTCATTCCACTATATACAACACATACAACTACAAAGGACCCCTGATTCCTAATCCCCTATCTACCCATCCCCTACTAATAAAAGTCTTCCCTTGTTCAGGTCTGCTTCCCAGAGTGAGTTAAACCAACACCTACACATGCAGCAGCTTCTCAGTATCTGGGCACACCCTTAGCTGCATTCCCAGCCATCTTCAATAACAGAGCTAGCAAGTGTTTTTAATGACTCCTTATGAAGTTTATATTACCTCCCTTATCTATTATAGTATCCTATATTCATTATTATAGAATGGGAAACAGATAGACATTTTACTATGTGAGTCAAGAGGTCAGTAAGCCACCACATCCTAGATATTATTGAACATTAGCTGTTCACTACTGAGAAGATTGAGAGCCACCACTATCAAGTTAAGGAGATGATTTAAGGTCACCCGCTCCCTAGGTAGCTCTCTTTAATTTATTGAATTCTACATCTCATTAGTGTAATTATATTCTGTTTTTATATATAAGTGTAATTATATTCTGTTTATAATGCCCCCCCTCCAATCATTGAGTTACAGCTGACCACAGAACTGACTATATTAAGAAGAGCCTAGCAGCTATTCATCTCAGAGGTCACCGAATGCTATTCATTTTCTAGAGCAATTTGTGATACAGTCACTCCATGTACTCAGTTTTAACTTTATTACACACTGGTTTAATGCATAAGATAGATCTACGACAAATTTACCTATAAACACCCATATCCTTATAGGCACAATCTAATATATTCCCATTTAGTATCCCTCTTAGCTTTAAGTTTTCCCAGTGCACTCCTCCTCAGCATATACATCTACATAAACTAGTCTCCCTCCCCCCTACATCACAGTATGGTCATTATCCTAAGGTACCAGATATCGCGATATAAATACTGCCGTTAACACACGTAGATATTTCATTACTAATTGTGCTAATACCGAAGATATTAATATATTTAGGCCCAACAATGATCATCATACTTTTAAGAGGATATTTATACTGGACCTAGAAGGTAACACTCCCCCCTCCCACCCTATTTAGAGCGGCTTTTGTCCACTGATCACCCTTGTTAGAAAACTTAATAATTCCCGCTCATATGACCTCATAGGTACACTGGTTATTATGCTACTTCTTAGCCCCCTCTCACTGAGAGCAATCAAGTACACAATCTACATGGCTTGCGACTCGTAGGAAATAACCACCCTTCTTTATATTCTAAGTTTGTTCACCCGGCAAGTACATAACCTTCCCATCCCTTGATTTATCATACAATGTGCACTTATTACTTAACTAGTACCTATGAGAAACACAAATCACACTTAGAAAATGAGGTTTAACACTTCAGTCACTGGAACCATTCCCCTTGTCAGGAATTTTGCTATTCACTTGAGACATGCCTTAATTTTTCAATATTTGTCTTTATATACTAGGAAAGTTAAAATGCTGTGAGATATTTCAGCATTTCTGTTATTAGGATTTACCACCAAGACACCAGTGACATGTAAACTGCTGTTCATATCCTGTGACTGTGTTTGGTTTATTTAACTTTTCATGTGTCTGATTATCTCAATAAAAACATATTTAAAATGAAATGAAGCTGCAAGCAAACACAAAGCCGCTCTAACTGCCCATGCAGGTTCAACTTCTGTGACATAATTTTTTTGCAAAGGTTGAACCCTCACAGAGTGAATATGATCTTGCTTTACAAGAGGGAGTTTTTTCATATCACACCATTGCCCATAACCATAGTTTTAGATCAATGGACTGCACTTCAGGATTAAATAGGAAGTTCTTAAATCCTACATTTTGCTGTGCACGGACAAAGATTGATGCAATTGTCACAAATGTATTTGCTCCTTGGTCAACAGATGAGCTCAAATATGACCTTGAGAATGTAGATTTTGTAGCACTTTCCATAGATGCTTCAAATCATGGTCATGTGAAGTTGCTGCCCATTGTGGTTCGCTACTTCAAGGTACAAGAGGAAAGCACTTCTGTAGAGACAAAACCTCTTGATTTTGTTGCACTGAAAGGTGAAACAGCTGAACTTATTTCAGGTGAGCTGATAGAAATTATACGGAAATTCCACCTGGAAAATATAGTTGTGGCCACATACACAAACACACACATGCAACCACACAGTCATTCTAGATAGGAAGAAAGGGCTTTGGTAAGTGCACACACACACACAGAGACACCCACCCTGTAATAACTGTTAGAAAGGATACATTGTGTGTTTGGGAGTATGACTGAAAACCTCTTTATGTAACTGTCTCTGTTACCTTTCTGTAATTTGGGCAGATTCTAATTAAAGCTCTCTCTCTGGTAAAGAACTGATTGTCTGAAAAATACTTAGCCTGGAATTACAATGAGTACAGTATAGTGGCTATATTTCTGTAGAACTACACATACAATATTTACCTGGGATTGTTGGTAAAGTGAATAGCGTACAAGTGTGTAGGGAAGTGACACTAGGGGTTATTACAAGTATTACACAGCGCAGAGGATATTATCCAGAGCATATCCAAAGTGGATTTATTGAATGTAATCCTGGTGGATTCAAAGGGATAATTGTGATATATATTATATATATATATATATATATATATATATATATATATATATATATATATATATATATATATATATATATATATATATATATATATATATATATATATATATATATATATATATATATATATATATATATCTACACTTCCCTAGATATAATCCCAGTGAATGCTGAATATATTCTTTACACCATTTTTGGATATTTTCATATATTCACTGTTTGTGTTGAAAGACTGAAAGGTTTTTGTGAGTTTGTGGGGAAAGAATATTAAAATATCCTTGGGCACAGCAATGTCAGGTGGCTCTCAAAGTTACCTGCTTTGGAATGAATTATTATGCTCTATGAGCCACTGAATTCATATATTTCTGTCTGAAGAAAAGTGTCCATTTGTCCTTAGGAAGATATTTGAAGACCCTACAACTGAACTTTGGTTCACTTTCATCCACAGTA
This sequence comes from Bombina bombina, assembly GCF_027579735.1. Lineage (NCBI taxonomy): Eukaryota > Metazoa > Chordata > Amphibia > Anura > Bombinatoridae > Bombina > Bombina bombina. The sequence continues at coordinate 119,081,373 of NC_069503.1, forward strand.
CTGTGTCACTTTTCCATGACACAATAAAATTACTGGAGAGGCAAGATCGCTGAGCCGAGGAATCAGCTTGGATCCTCAACACCCTTAAAAAGAAGTTTACTGCTAGACAGGAGGAAGACGTTGTGCCAGCAATGGTAAGACAACAAATCAAGGAGCTAGTAAGAGCTGGGGTTTAAACACAAGCTTCCTACTTTAAAGTTACTCACTAATTTTTTGATGTTTCAGTCCAATATTTACATGCTTGAGGAAAACATATAGCTGACATTGAAGACGTTCAATGCTTGCTTTTGAAAAAAGTGCCTGCAAGTTCTGATATTGAGAAGGCAGTTGAACTTCTGAACACAAAATGCCCCAATGTAATCATAAATCAAGATGCATTGTTTGATGAAGTGACTTTTCTTAATGAATTCCTAAAATAGAAAGTACCTGAATGGAATGCATCCGCACCATCAGTGTCTGTAGCCAGCAAGTGGAATGCAGTTATGACCCATTTCACGAGAGTGAAGGTAACCCATGCTGACCTTAAAAAATTTGCTGAAGTAGTCCTCTGTCTGTCAGTGGAAAGAGTTTTCTCACTCATGAATGATGTATGGACAACTGAGAAATCACGATTTTGTGTGGAAACTATAAAAGCCATTCTCGTGAAAAATAACATTAAATTGTCCTGTTTAGAATTTGTGGAGAAACTCTCCAAGAACAAAAATATTCTCAGGCAAATTCATTCCTCTGAGAAATATGCAAGTTAATCCAAATGTCTGAACAAAGGCTGGGATACGCATGAGATACGTATTGTTAAAAGATTTAGTGGGGCGGACCAAAATACTGTTTTTCAAGTTTTTAGTTACTGTTCTGAATTGTTAATTTATTTTGTTACTAGTCCTAAAGCCCGTGCACATGGGCCATCCCCCCTCTCTTTTGCTCTTTTCCCCCTCTCTCTCTCCCCCTCTCTTTTGCGCTGTCTCTCTCCCCCTCTCTTTTGCGCTGTCTCTCTCCCCCTCTCTTTTGCGCTGTCTCTCTCCCCCTCTCTTTTGCGCTGTCTCTCTCCCCCTCTCTTTTGCGCTGTCTCTCTCCCCCTCTCTTTTGCGCTGTCTCTCTCCCCCTCTCTTTTGCGCTGTCTCTCTCCCCCTCTCTTTTGCTGTCTATCTCCCTCTCTTTTACTCTATCCCCCTCTTTTGCTCTCTCTCACCCCTTTCTTTTGCTCTGTCCCCCCTCTCTTTTGATGTTTCTCTCCCTCTTTTGCAGTCTCTCTCCCCCTCTTTTGCTCTCTCTCTCTCCCCCTCTCTTTTGCTCTCTCTCCCCTCTTTTTTACTCTCTCTATCATCCCCCCTCTTTTGCTCTCTCTATCATCCCTCTTTTGCTCTCTCTCCCCCTCTCTACCCCTCTATTTTACTCTCTCTCTCCCCTCTGTTTTGCTCTCTCTCCCCCTCTCTTTTGCACGCTCTCTCCCCCTCTCTTTTGCTCTCTCTCCCCCCTCTTTTTTGCTCTCTCTCCCCCCTCTTTTGCCCTCTCTTTTGCGCTCTCTCTCTCTCCCCTCTGTTTTGCTCTCTCTCCCCCTCTCTTTTGCACACTCTCTCCCCCCTCTCTTTTGCTCTCTCTCTCCCCTTTCTCCCCTGCTCTTTTGCTGTTTCTCCATCTCTTTTGCTCTATCCCCCTCTCCTTTTCTCTCTCTCTTTTGCTCGCTCTCTCTTCCCTCTCTTTTGCTCTCTCTCTTCCCCCTTCTCTTTTGCTCTCTTTCTCCTCCCTCTCTACCCCCTCTGTTTTGCTCTCTCTCCCCCTCTCTTTTGTGCTCTCTCTCCACTTTCTCCCCCGCTCTTTTGCTGTTTTTCCATCTCTTTTGCTCTCTTTATCTCCCCTCTCTTTTGCTCTCTCTCTCCCCTCTCTTTTGCTCTCTCCCCTCTCTTTTGCTCTCTCTCTCTCCCCTCTCTTTTGCTCTCTCTCTCTCCCCTCTCTTTTGCTCTCTCTTGCCCCCTCACTTTTACATCCTCTCTTTTGCTCTCTCTCTCTCTGCCCCTCTTTTGTGCTCTCCCCTCCCCTCTTTTGCTCTCTCTCCCTCTCTTTTGCTTTCTCTCTCCCCCTCTCTTTTGCTTTCTCTCTCCCCCTCTCTTTTGCTTTCTCTCTCCCCCTCTCTTTTGCTTTCTCTCTCCCCCTCTCTTTTGCTTTCTCTCTCCCCCTCTCTTTTGCTTTCTCTCTCCCCCTCTTTTGCTTTCTCTCTCCCCCTCTTTTGCTTTCTCTCTCCCCCTCTCTTTTGCTTTCTCTCTCCCCCTCTCTTTTGCTTTCTCTCTCCCCCTCTCTTTTGCTTTCTCTCTCCCCCTCTCTTTTGCTTTCTCTCTCCCCCTCTCTTTTGCTTTCTCTCTCTCCCTCTCTTTTGCTTTCTCTCTCCCCCTCTCTTTTGCTTTCTCTCTCCCCCTCTCTTTTGCTTTCTCTCTCCCCCTCTCTTTTGCTTTCTCTCTCCCCCTCTCTTTTGCTTTCTCTCTCCCCCTCTCTTTTGCTTTCTCTCTCCCCCTCTCTTTTGCTTTCTCTCTCCCCCTCTCTTTTGCTTTCTCTCTCCCCCTCTTTTGCTTTCTCTCTCCCCCTCTCTTTTGCTTTCTCTCTCCCCCTCTCTTTTGCTTTCTCTCTCCCCCTCTCTTTTGCTTTCTCTCTCCCCCTCTCTTTTGCTTTCTCTCTCCCCCTCTCTTTTGCTTTCTCTCTCCCCCTCTCTTTTGCTTTCTCTCTCCCCCTCTCTTTTGCTTTCTCTCTCCCCCTCTCTTTTGCTTTCTCTCTCCCCCTCTTTTGCTTTCTCTCTCCCCCTCTCTTTTGCTTTCTCTCTCCCCCTCTCTTTTGCTTTCTCTCTCCCCCTCTCTTTTGCTTTCTCTCTCCCCCTCTCTTTTGCTTTCTCTCTCCCCCTCTCTTTTGCTTTCTCTCTCCCCCTCTCTTTTGCTCTCTCTCCCCCTCTCTTTTTTGCTGTCTCTCTCCCTCTTTTGCCCTCTCTTTTGCGCTCTCTCTCTCCCCCTCTCTTTTGCTCTTTCTCCTCCCTCTCTACCCCCTTTATTTTGCTCTATCTCTCCCCTCTGTTTTGCTCTCTATCCCCCTCTTTTGCACGCTCTCTCCCCTCTCTTTTGCTCTCTCTTGCCCCCTCTCTTTTGCTCTCTCTCTCTTCCCCTCTTTTGCGCTCTCCCCTCCCCTCTTTTGCTCTCTTCCTCCTCTCTTTTGCGCTGTATCTCCCCCCTCTTTTGCACTCTCTCTCCCCCTTTCTATCCCCCTCTCTTTTGCTCTCTATCCCCCTCTCTTTTGCCCTCTGTCTCCCCTTTCTTTTGCTCTCTCCCTCTTTTGCTCTTTTTCTCTCTCCCCTCTCTTTTACTCTCTCTCTTTCCCCCTTCTCTTTTGCAATCTCTCTCCCCTCTCTTTTGCGCTCTCCCCGCCCCTCTCTTTTGCTCTCTCCCCCCTTCTCCTCCTCTCTTTTGCTGTATCTCTTCCCTTCTGTTTGCTCTCTCCCCCTCTCTTTTGCGCTCTCTCTATCCCCCCTCTTTTGAGCTCCCTCACGGCCCCGCCCATGGCACACCCGGCCCCGCCCAGCTCTGACAGTGTCACGTCTGGCCACGCCCGCATCACGCCCCCCTCACACCCTGTCCAGATGCCAGGAGTTCAGTCTGTAGAAGGCCAGGTGTGTTTGTCCTTGCGCAGTCTCTACTGCGCATGACAGCTTCGGACAAACACACTTGGCCTTTTATATTATAGGATTGTTGAACCAGAATTCTTTAGTAAGAATAAAATACAAAATATGCATTGAAACGTTTTTTTTTCTATCTTAACTTCTTAACATTTGGTAGTCATAAACCAAAAAATTTCTAAGAACTATTTTTTTTTTTTATCTCATGGATTAAATGTGAGAAATAACATATATATCATGCAATCACTCCATAAACACATTCCAAATACACTGCATATATCATTTTAGGAAAATACACTAATAAAATAGTTCTTTTTACTATTTGCCAATAAAAAAAAAAATATCCCCGGATTGAATTTTTAAAAATCTGGTCACCTTACCCTTCATTAGCACAGAGAGCTGCATAGTGTGTATTAACCCTTCACTAGCACAGAGAGCTGCACAGTGTGTATTAACCCTTCACTAGCACAGAGAGCAGCACAGTGTGTATTAACCCTTCACTAGCACAGAGAGCAGCACAGTGTGTATTAACCCTTCACTAGCACAGAGAGCAGCACAGTGTGTATTAACCCTTCACTAGCACAGAGAGCAGCACAGTGTGTATTAACCCTTCACTAGCACAGAGAGCAGCAGAGTGTGTATTAACCCTTCACTAGCACAGAGAGCTGCATAGTGTGTATTAACCCTTCACTAGCACAGAGAGCTGCATAGTGTGTATTAACCCTTCACTAGCACACAAAGCAGCACAGTGTGTATTAACCCTTCACTAGCACAGAGAGCTGCATAGTGTGTATTAACCCTTCACTAGCACAGAGAGCTGCATAGTGTGTATTAACCCTTCACTAGCACGGAGAGCAGCACAGTGTGTATTAGCCCTTCACTAGCACACAAAGCAGCACAGTGTGTATTAACCCTTCACTAGCACAGAGAGCTGCACAGTGTGTATTAACCCTTCACTAGCATAGAGAGCTCCATAGTGTGTATTAACCCTTCACTAACACCAAGAGAAGAATGACACTTACTATCCCATTGCCTGGCACAAGCAGGTAAATAACATGCACTAAAAGAACAACATTTATAACAATTATAAACTTTTTAAGAAGACTAGAAAGTAACTAAAACATTTAATCACACAACACACACAGCCTGACTCACTCACCCAGCAGCAGCTGCACAGGAAGTAAATGGGAGGGGAACAACAGAACACTGGAGCTCCACTCTAGACAGGAAACATCATGTGACCTCCAGTCAAAGGTTTTTTTTTGTTGGCTTTTTTTTTTTTTTAAATCAACTTTAATGTAACAAACAGCCAATAGACAATAATTCTGAAAACTAAACATTTTGCAGATTTCTTGTTCTTAAAGGGACACTAAACACCTGCTCCAAATTCTGCAAACTAACTTCTGCTGTCAATCCATAAATGTACTACAAATCTAGATAAAGGATTTTTAGGCAGTCTGTGCAGCTTACCCCTAGTATATTCAAGAAGAGTGTTGTCAAACAGAATGGTGATCTGTGCTCAATGTTACTATGTATGCCGCCATGTTGTAACGTACGTTACTCACAGGCACAGCAGTCACGTGATGTGCATGGCAGATAATTGTATAAATCAAGTTAAAGGGACAGTCTACACCAGAATTTTTATTGTTTTAAAAGATAGATAATCCCTTTATTACCCATTCCCCAGTTTTGCATAACCAACACAGTTATATAAATACACTTTTAACCTCTGTGATTATCTTGTATCTAAGCCTCTGCAAACTGCCCCTTTGTTTCAGTTCTTTTGACAGACTTGCAGTTTAGCCAATCAGTGCCTGCTCCCAGATAACGTCACGTGCATGAGCACAGAGTTATCTATATGAAAAACATGAACTAACACCCTCTAGTGGTGAAAAACTGTTAAAATGCGTTCTGAAAAGAGATGGCCTTCAAGATCTAAGAAATTAGCATATGAACCTCCTAGGTTAAGCTTTCAACTAAGAATACCAATTGAACAAAGCAAATTTGGTGATAAAAGTAAATTGGAAAATTGTTTAAAATTACATGCCCTATCTGAATCATGAAAGTTTATTTTGGACTAGACTGTCCCTTTAAGAGAAGGATAATCAGAATGCTTGCTCACTGTGGTGCTAAGCGAGTGCTGTATAAACATCATATTTGCCTCATATTTATATAAATAAACATTCCGTTTGTGCATTCATTGTTTTAAAATCAAAGCACTCAAAACTTTTTCTGCATTAGAAATACTTCTGCACAGCTAGAGGAATGTTTGTTTTTGCTAATAGCAAGCTACACCAGGAGGAGTGGGGGAGGAGGAAGGAGAGGCATGCTCCATGGGAAGAAGGCAGCTGAATAACGCTGTATATACATTTTACTAGAAGATTTATGTACTAAACCCTTTTCAAGATAGCAGTAACTTATTTAGAAAAGGTAAAATATGTGATTTGACAAGGTCGGCACCAGTTTGTTAGTCATAAAAAGCATTGGGCCAGGCTGAGAACATGTCTGTGCTACATACCCCCCAACTGTCCAGATTTTTGCGGGACAGTCCCGATTTTAGGGGTCTGTCCCCCTGTCCCGGGTTGCTAGCCATCTGTCCTGATTTGCCACATACATATAAAAATTTTTTTTTATTTTTTTTTAAATTCTATTGGGCCCATATTCAGAAGCAGCTGGCTTTGCTCTCACAGGGTTAGATACCTGTTAGATTCCATGTGGAAAAGGAATGGTGTGTGGGTTAAGCAGGAGTAAGAAGGATGTATACACTCTGACCACGGGTAATGGTGACCTCTCTAACCTACCTTTGGTAGTGATGATGTCTAACCCCTGGTGATAATACTAGCATGCCTTCAGTTTTATACAATGAGCAGTGCTAATACTAGGGTAACGAATAGTGGCAGCCGCAGACTGCCAGCTAATGTGCTTGCCAACCCCAGGACCCCATACCATGAATTACAGATACCCATATATGATGTAGTGTGTGTGTCTATCTGATTCTGTATCCATAACTGTGTGTGTGTGTATCTGTATGTATAAGTTTATGCTATGTAGTGTGTGTGTGTGTCTGCATGTATAAATGTAAGCTATGTAGTGTGTGTATGTGTATCTGCATGTATAAGTGTATGCTATGTAGTATGTGTGTGTCTGCATGTATAAGTGTATACTATGTAGTGTCTGTGTATCTGCATGTATATGTGTATGCTATGTAGTGTGTGTGTATCTGCATGTGTAAGTGTATGCTATGTAGTGTGTGTGTATCTGCATGTATAAGTGTATGATATGTAGTGTGTGTATCTGCATGTATAAGTGTATGCTATGTAGTGTGTGTGTGTATCTGAATGTATAAGTGTATGCTATGTAGTATGTGTGTGTCTGCATGTATAAGTGTATACTATGTAGTGTGTGTATGTGTATCTGCATGTATAAGTGTATGCTATGTAGTATGTGTGTGTCTGCATGTATAAGTGTATACTATGTAGTGTCTGTGTATCTGCATGTATATGTGTATGCTATGTAGTGTGTGTGTATCTGCATGTGTAAGTGTATGCTATGTAGTGTGTGTGTGTATCTGCATGTATAAGTGTATGCTATGTAGTATGTGTGTGTCTGCATGTATAAGTGTATACTATGTAGTGTCTGTGTATCTGCATGTATATGTGTATGCTATGTAGTGTGTGTGTATCTGCATGTATAAGTGTATGCTATGTAGTGTGTGTATCTGCATGTATAAGTTTATGCTATGTAGTGTGTGTGTGTGTGTATCTGCATGTATAAGTGTATGCTATGTAGTATGTGTGTGTCTGCATGTGTAAGTGTATGCTATGTAGTGTGTGTGTATCTGCATGTATAAGTGTATGCTATGTAGAGTGTGTGTATCTGCATGTATAAGTGTATGATATGTAGTGTGTGTATCTGCATGTATAAGTGTATGCTATGTAGTGTGTGTGTGTGTATCTGCATGTATAAGTGTATGCTATGTAGTATGTGTGTGTCTGCATGTATAAGTGTATACTATGTAGTGTCTGTGTATCTGCATGTATATGTGTATGCTATGTAGTGTGTGTGTTGTATCTGCATGTGTAAGTGTATGCTATGTAGTGTGTGTGTATCTGTATGTATAAGTGTATGCTATGTAGTGTGTGTGTTTCTGCATGTACAGTATAAGTGTATGATATGTAGTGTGTGTATCTGCATGTATAAGTGTATGCTATGTAGTGTGTGTGTGTATCTGCATGTATAATTGTATGCTATGTAGTGTGTGTGTGTATCTGCATGTATAAGTGTATGCTATGTAGTGTCTGTGTATCTGTATGTATAAGTGTATGCTATGTAGTGTGTATCTGCATGTGTAAGTGTATACTATGTAGTGTGTGTGTGTATCTGCATGTATAATTGTATGCTATGTAGTGTGTGTGTATCTGCGTGTATAAGTGTATGCTATGTAGCGTGCTACCGTGCATTTTTGCTGACTTTAAACGCCAGAATCTAGAATATTAATGGGAATGTAGAGAGCAGTTTTAAAGAATTTATTATTAAATGTGCAATTAAGATAAAAATATTTAGCAATGTCTTTGCAAAGGCTAATTAAATACATAGCTCACATAGCCATACCAGTGGTTTGAGCTTGTGTTTGATTTGCTGCCTAAGTGTATTAAAATATATGACTTTATTTAGAATTTTATTTATATTTCTTTGGTCTTATGATTTTTAAGCCCCGCCCACCATATTTTTGCCGCGGGGGGGGGGGGTCCCTCTTTTGAATATTGAAATGTTTGGAGGTATGGTGCTATGAGTGGCCCACAGAATTTAACCCTTTTAAAATACCACTAATACAGAAAAAGGTAAAATATATGAAAGTGGAAAGTTTGGCACCAGTTTCTTTACCATAGAAACCGTTTGCCAGTCTGAAAACATATGGATTGTATAAAGAAACTAATGCCCTGTATATTTCCACAAAGAAATGAGTGTCCGAAAAGATTTTAACCCTTTTTAAAAATACCAGTTACTTAGTAAAAAAAGGTAAAATATATGAAGTGGCAAGGTTGTCACCAATTTGTTTGCCATAAAGAGCGTTGGGCCAGGCTGATAACATGTCTGTCCTATGATGGGTTCATGCCTTGTATATATCCACACATAAATGAGTGGCCCAAATGATTTAACCCCTTCAAATTACCAGTTACTTATTCAGAAAAGGTAAAATATATGAGATGGCAAGTTTGGCATGTTTGTTTGCTATAAGTTACTTAGTAAAAAAAGGTAAAATATATGAAGTGCCAAGGTTGTCACCAATTTTTTTGCCATAAAGAGCATTGGGCCACACTGAAAATATGTCTATTCTATTAAAGGGACTGTAAACCATGTAAATAAATGAGTAACAAATTGAAATTTATAATATCTGATTTTAATTATTCATGTTATGCAGAGTAAAAGCGCATTGGAAGCGTTTAAAATCTTTATTTCATTGTCACCTAAACTTGCCTTTTCTGTCCGCCTACGAAAAAAAAAAAAATTTCTATACTTACCGTGATTGCCCCTGCAGCCAACAGCCGATCAAACGTCCATCTTCTCCTATTTTGACAGCGCGCGTTCACTCTTCACATGCGCATGGGCACTGCAATCCGGCTTCTTCCCTATACACAGAATCGCAATGCTCCGTCATGCATTGCGATTCTGTGTTTCTGATATTGTGAAGCAGAGTGGTGGTAATACGCATGCGTGGAGCAAGTCTAAATGCACGCTCATGATAATAAAATGGGCGTATAAAATCTAAAGTGTGACGTAACGGCCCTGCAGCACTGTCTATGAAAAAAATTACTCAGGCTGCATGGGCGGATAGAGGAGAAAAAAAAACGGTGATTGTATAAAATACTTTTTAATCGCTTCTGTAGCGCTTAGACTCTGCAAAATATAATGTTTATAATACACATAGAATGGATAAAATAATTATTGTGTTTGGGTGTCATTATTTACAGTCCCTTTAAGGGGTTCATGCCGTGTATACATCCACACAGAAATGAGTGACCCAAAGATTTTGATCCTTTTAAATACCAGTTACTTATTCAGAAAAGGTAAAATATATGAAGTGGCAAGGTTGGCACCGGTTTGTTTGCCTTAGAAACCGTTGGGCCAGTCTGAAATCTTTGTAATCAAACGTAAGGAAAATAGTTCTAGGGAGAGTAGCCTCTGACACGGCGTGCTCCACAGGGCAAATTATAACATGCTGTAGTTACGTTATTCATGCAGCTCGCATATACTCAGTGCACTCGATACAAATCCTGAGTGCTAGTTACAGAGGAGTAAAGTCAGTCAGTTTTCCTTCCCAAACAGGTCACAATTGCTACTAACCCACCGCTCTTTCTAGGTAAATCCCAAGAGGTATAAAACAGAAAAACTGTACAGTGTTCAGGGCAAAACAGGCACGTACCTCCTATCCGTGAGACACCCACCAGGAGCTGTCCTGTGTACACCAATCTCCACTGTGTGGCTAATGTCTCCGTCCGTGACGAGGTACTGTGTGGCTCCCAAACAACCTCCGTTATCGGTGTGGTATGTAGCTCCTCCTCTCCAGGCGTCCCTAGCAACGAGCAAACTTAGCGGTCAGGATCTCGTACACACCCAACCCCTGTGCTCACTCAGAGCTGGCCACAAAAAGCAATAGTAGAAGAGAATACGAGGAACACAGGTATGGATGTATTTGCAGATAAAAATGTATTAAACAAACAAGTCGCGCATTGGCGCAAATGAGTGAAAATTACACACAAAGCGGTAAGTCTATGACAAACCAAAAACAAACAATGTGAGGGGGGGAAAAAAAGTATATAACCTCCCCGGGGTTAGAACTGTACAGAAAAAAATCTACTGTTTAAGCAGACTGCAAACAGGTATACGCGTTTCAGCAGATTGCCTTACTCATTACCTAGTTAAAACATTTGTGCGTGCTCCTTAAAAAGCAAGCAGTCGGCTTCCCATAGGCTTAAAGGGACCCACCCCTCTACAGAACCACCAATGGGAACACAATACAAAACAAACAGAGATTTCAATAGTTATGCTGTTTTGAATATTAACTCCTAATGCACTAGTGGTGTAACATAAACATCAATAAATGTACAATAATAATAATAAAGATTGAGATTAATCAATAATCCCTATGTAAATAGTTATATTGCTATCACAAGTTATAACAGTCATGCTCTAGCGTAAATTTCATGAAGAGTGCTCTGTTCACCGGTCCCACTGCGGCTCAAATTGGGCTTCTGCTTCCACACACTCTGAAACATAACATGATACAACATACTGTGAGAGTAATTATCATGAGAGCAGAGTAAGCCAAAATTTGCACACAACATATGAATTGATTAATATAAATTTACACTGCATGTGTCCTATTGCATAAAAACTAACAGGTTGATTAACTGTCAGACTGTTTACAGGGCAAACTGACCCCCACTAAATAAAGGGAGTGTCATTTTGTAGGATGTGCTGGCTAGATACATAGAAAGGATTACTGCCTATATTAGAGTTCCAAAATGACACCACAGGACAGTACGGTACAGTTGGCTGCATATTAAAAGCTGCCAAATGGATAACTACAAGTAAATACTGCAGGTAGGCTTAAATAGAAGGCTAAGTTATTGTATCTACGTAAATGTAATGTAGTCACTTATCCTAGCTGCTGAAAATATCCACTGTTAGCACTGTGAGTGTAGTCAGTAATAAGAGGTTGTCCAACTCAGGGACACCATTCACTAAGCACTCTATTCATAGCTGTCATTACTATGGGGGAGAACGAGGGAAGGAGAGGAGCCAAGGCCAGAGGTAGAGGGAGGCTCATCCGTAGGGCTCAAAAGAGAGCCCCCACAGTGAGAAGATACAGAGGCTCACCAAAAGTTGATTAAGTCATACTCAGAATTGAGACCATCTGGGACCCTTGTCCTCAATTTAAAAATCCAAAAAGCCTCCCTCTCCCCCAGCCTACGGCTCCTGTTCAGTCCTCCTCTAAGTGGGGGAACTCTTTCTATGATGGTCCAAGAGAAGGATGCTATATCCTTAGAGTGTATGCCTGAAAAGTGTTGTACAAGTGGTGTAGTTAGCACTCCAGCCCTAATATCAGCAAGATGTTCCTTAATGCGGACCCTGGCCTCCCTGCTGGTAAGACCCACATACTGAAGGGAGCAAATCCTGCAGTTGATGACATATACCACATCAACTGCAGATCCACTTATGTGGTATATGTCATCAACTGCAGGATTTGCTCCCTTCAGTATGTGGGTCTTACCAGCAGGGAGGCCAGGGTCCGCATTAAGGAACATCTTGCTGATATTAGGGCTGGAGTGCTAACTACACCACTTGTACAACACTTTTCAGGCATACACTCTAAGGATATAGCATCCTTCTCTTGGACCATCATAGAAAGAGTTCCCCCACTTAGAGGAGGATTGGACAGGAGCCGTAGGCTGGGGGAGAGGGAGGCTTTTTGGATTTTTAAATTGAGGACAATGGTCCCAGAGGGTCTCAATTCTGAGTATGACTTAATCAACTTTTGGTGAGCCTCTGTATCTTCTCACTCTGTGGGGGCTCTCCTTTGAGCCCTACGGATGAGCCTCCCTCTACCTCTGGCCTTGGCTCCTCTCCTTCCCTCGTTCTCCCCCATAGTAATGACAGCTATGAATAGAGTGTTTAGTGAATGGTGTCCCTGAGTTGGACAACCTCTTATTACTGACTACACTCACAGTGCTAACAGTGGATATTTTCAGCAGCTAGGATAAGTGACTACATTACATTTACGTAGATACAATAACTTAGCCTTCTATTTAAGCCTACCTGCAGTATTTACTTGTAGGTATCCATTTGGCAGCTTTTAATATGCAGCCAACTGTACCGTACTGTCCTGTGGTGTCATTTTGGAACTCTAATATAGGCAGTAATCCTTTCTATGTATCTAGCCAGCACATCCTACAAAATGACACTCCCTTTATTTAGTGGGGGTAAGTTTGCCCTGTAAACAGTCTGACAGTTAATCAACCTGTTAGTTTTTATGCAATAGGACACATGCAGTGTAAATTTATATTAATCAATTCATATGTTGTGTGCAAATTTTGGCTTACTCTGCTCTCATGATAATCACTCTCACAGTATGTTGTATCATGTTATGTTTCAGAGTGTGTGGAAGCAGAAGCCCAATTTGAGCCGCAGTGGGACCGGTGAATAGAGCACTCTTCATGAAATTTACGCTAGAGCATGACTGTTATAACTTGTGATAGCAATATAACTATTTACATAGGGATTATTGATGAATCTCAATCTTTATTATTATTATTGTACATTTATTGATGTTTATGTTACACCACTAGTGCATTAGGAGTTAATATTCAAAACAGCATAACTATTGAAATCTGTTTGTTTTGTATTGTGTTCCCATTGTTGGTTCTGTAGAGGGATGGGTCCCTTTAAGCCTATGGGAAGCCGACTGCTTGCTTTTTAAGGAGCACGCACAAATGTTTTAACTAGGTAATGAGTAAGGCAATCTGCTGAAACGCGTATACCTGTTTGTCTACAGTCTGCTTAAACAGTAGATTTTTTTCTGTACAGTTCTAACCCCGGGGAGGTTATATACTTTTTTCCCCCCCCTCACATTGTGTTATGATCTCCTTTCTCTTTAAATCCTTCTGACACCTCCCTTTCCACAACCCTTAAAAGGACCATCTGATTCCTATTTGCTTGCTTGATTATTTAGTGTAACAGGGAAAGTTAGTTGTTAGGACTCTCCACTGTTATCCTGTTATCCAGCCTTTAGTGATTAAATAAGTCACTTCAACTGTCTCAACATTTATCCTCATTGAGACTTTGTTTCAATTAACATTGCTTCGCATATTCTAAGGACTTTAACATATCAAGAAGATCTGTATTCTGAACTCTCACCTCTCAGCTTACAAACTGCTCTCCGCTCCTGAATAGCAACTCTGTGACGTCATTCAAGCCGACACCAGCTCAGCATATGCAGACAGCGTTCAGACGCCAACCTGTTTACACAAGCTACTGCATCTACAGCCTTTAACCCTGCTTCCTACACAGCTTCAAGGAATACTAACAGCAAACAGTTGGTTTCAACGGAGAAACTTAAAGGATTTATCACCTCTCTAAAACTAAGAACCGGAGGAGTTATCTACAAACCGCAAGTATCAAAAGCCTTGATTAATACTCTATTGCATGTTTGCTTAACTCCACATAAAGACTTTGCTTATACAAATACCGGAACAACTCTGTTCGCATAATCAGACTTCATCTCTGCTTAAATTTGAGATTTATTAACTTTGCATACTAACTACAATTTAACCACTTACTGCCTTCTCTGCAGCACCATTTAAAGCTTGTATTTATTTAAGAAGAGCTATTTTACAACTACAGTGAAAGTTAACTGTGAGTTGTGCTTTTATTATTTTGCCTGTTAATTTGGATTAAATACGCTATTTAATCCCTTTCCTTGCTCTTCTGACAATAAGAGTTTTGGATTATTTAAATAGCTACAAATACAACTTTTAGTTCATATCATTGTCTGAACTTTATTCATAAATTGCAAAAGACCTGACAGAAAACATAACAGAATAATCAAGCCTGTAAAATAGTCTCAACTGTAACTTAATATGGATCCAGTTGAGATGAGTAATCAAATAACCTCTCTAAATCAAAAGGTTGACTTATTAGCTCAGGGAATGACTGCACTGCAAAATGAGAACAACACTCTCAGGAGGATTATTAATGACTTTCTCACTCAAAAGACAACGGAGTTTCCTGAACCACAAGTTAACCCCCCAGCCACTTTCTCTGGTGACCGCTCTAAATTCAGAGAATTTAAAAATGCTTGTATGCTAATGTTTTCTTTGAAGCCACGTACATACCGAAATGATAAAGTTAAGGTATGTACCGCTATCTCATTTCTATCTGGAGAGCCTAGAGCTTGGGCGGATAGATTTTTTGAATCTGACGATCCTATGTTAAACTCCCTGGATACTTTTTTCCAAAACATGGCAGTATTGTATGAAGACATACACAAACAACAGACAGCCGAGAACACTTTACGCTCCCTAAAACAAGGTAAACGGGCTGTAGAAGATTACATTGCTGAATTTCAACTTTGGGCAACGGATTCTGAATGGAATTCAGTCAGTCTAAAAAATCAGTTCCGTTTGGGACTCTCTGAGCATCTAAAGGATGATCTCTCAAAGGTGGATTTCCCTGATACTTTAGAAGGTTTATTTAAATTATGCATAACAATGGATCGCCGTTACAGAGAGAGAAAACAAGAGAGAGTACATAGTGATTCAAGTTTGAGAAAACATTATCCCTCAACCCCTGAAAGGTCTACCAGTTCATCTGTTCCTATGGAGATAGGAGTTATTAGGGGACCTCTGACCAGTGAAGAAAAACTGAGAAGACGTATAGGAAGATTATGCATGTACTGTGCAAATAAAGACCACGATGTATCAACCTGTCCTCAACTTAATCGTCCAAAGAAGGGTAAGATATTACTTATGACTATTAAACCTCCCATTAAAGAGTATACTCATCTCTCATTAAATTTGTCGTTACAGTGGGATCAACATCAGTTCCAGGAAGTGGCCATAATTGATTCCGGGGCTTATGGAACATTTATTGATCAATCATTGGTGTCACTTAATAAAATTCCTTGTGTGCAAAAAACCACTCCGTTGTTTGTGCGTGTTGTTGATGGGTCACATTTCCTCAAAGGTCCAATTACACACCAGACCATACCCTTACTCACTATCACCAACACTGGACACAAGGAATACATTACATATGACATCATCCCTAGTTCAGTTCACCCAGTTATACTCGGGTATCCCTGGCTTAAAAAACATAATCCCACCATAAACTGGTCTACCAATCAGATCATTTTTAATTCTAAATTCTGTACTGATACTTGTCACCCATATATAACCATTAATCATTTAGACCTCCTTCTTCCAAATGAGTATAAGGATTTCTCAGACGTTTTTAACCTCAAAAAAGCTGAAGTATTACCTCCACACAGAGAGTTTGATTGTCCGATTGACACGAAACCCGGGGCGGTATTACCTACAAACCGTATTTTTCCACTTTCACAAAAGGAATTACAACACCTTCGAGAATACCTCGATGAAAATTTACGCAAAGGTTTTATATCACCCTCATCATCTCCAACAGCTTCAGCCATATTTTTTGTAACAAATAAGGACGGGACTTTACGTCCTATTATTGATTATCGAGCATTAAATGCAGTCACTATCAAAAATCGTTACCCATTACCACTGATACCAGAATTACTTGAAAGATTGAATGGTGCCAATATCTTTACCAAACTCGACCTTAAGGGTGCTTATAATCTCATCCGCATAAAATCAGGTCATGAATGGAAAACTGCTTTCAAGACAAGGTATGGCTTATACCAATATAATGTTATGCCATTTGGTTTAACTAACGCACCCGCAACGTTTCAATATTTCATTAACGAAATATTCAAAGACCTCATGGACGTCTGTGTGGTAGTGTATCTCGATGATATTCTCATCTATTCACGGGATATCAAGGAACATGTGAGGCATGTTCGATGGGTCCTTTCAACCTTACGTGAACATCACCTATATGCAAAAATGGAAAAATGTGAATTCCATAAACACACCATAAAATTTCTTGGCTATATAATCACACCATCTGGCATATCAATGGATCCGGAAAAAGTCAATGCAATCCTTCATTGGCCAACTCCTCATACTACTAAATCTCTACAGAGATTTTTAGGATTCTCTAACTTTTATAGGAAATTTATATCAGATTACTCAGCTATAGTACAACCTCTAACTAGACTAACAGGTAAACAAAAGTTCAAATGGGATGAAGACGCAGAAAATGCTCTTCAACTCCTAAAGGAGAAGTTCATCAATGCTCCTATTTTAAGATTACCTGACCCTACTCGGTCTTTTACATTGGAGGTGGATGCTTCTAATGTAGCAATAGGGGCTATACTATCTCAACAAGATGAAGAATCAAAAGAGTTACATCCTGTGGCATTCCATTCCAGGCTATTAAATTCAGCTGAAAAGAATTACTCAATAGGCGATAAGGAGCTATTGGCAATTAAATCATCATTGGAGCATTGGCGTCATCTTTTAGAAGGCACCTCAACTCCATTTACAATTTACACAGACCATCGTAATCTTCAATATCTAAAAAGAAATAAGACATTATCATCTCGTCAAGTACGATGGGCTCTCTTTTTGGACCGTTTTAATTTTCTCTTACAATACAGACCCGGAAAAAACAATACAAAAGCAGATGCTCTCTCCAGATCTCTTCAAGCTCCAACAGAAGAAGAAGAGAAACTTAGTATTATTCCTCCACATAAAATCCTCGGAATAATATCTACTCTTCAGAGTGAAATTTTATCAAGTCAACAAAAGGATCTTTCTATTCCTGAAGTATGTCATAAAGATCCTGAAACTGGACTCTTCACTTTTAATAATTTAATATATATACCAACTGATTTAAGAAAACAGATTATGCAGCAGTATCATGATTCACCCCTTTCTGGGCACCCAGGAATAAATAAAACTTATGATCTAATAAAACGATACTTTTGGTGGCCTAGATTAAAAGAAGATCTTCTATTATACATATCTCATTGTCGGATTTGTTCCATGAAAAAGAAGGTTCACTATAAACCATTCGGGTTACTTAGCCCACTACCCATACCCGATAGGCCATGGTCAATCGTCGGTATGGATTTCATAGTGGAACTTCCTCCATCAAATGGTTATACAGCCATTTTGGTGGTCGTAGACCACTTGACCAAATTGGCTCACTTTATACCCCTAAAACAAACACCATCTGCTCCAACTACTGCTAAGTTATTCCTCTCTCATATCGTAAAACTTCATGGACTACCTACTTCCATAGTAAGTGATCGAGGATCACAATTTACTTCAAAATTCTGGAGAAATTTATGCATTCAATTAAAGATCTCTCCTAAATATTCCACGGCATTTCATCCCCAGACAAATGGGTTGACTGAGAGACTTAATCAAACTCTCGAACAATATCTCCGGTGTTACATCTCTACACAACAAGATGATTGGGCAGATTGGCTCTCGATGGCAGAATTTGCCTACAATAACTCAGTCAACAGTTCAACTGGTTTCTCCCCCTTTTATGCCACCTATGGGTATCATCCATCTAGTTTCCCGAAGATGGGTTTCAGTTCGAATTCTCCTTCAGCTCTGGACTACTCAATTAAATTGAGAGACAACTTTGTTACCATACAAAAACATCTACAGAATGCAAAGGAGACCCAAAAGATCTACTATAACAGGAAGCATGCTTTGCCACCCTCGTATAAAGTGGGGGATTTGGTTTGGTTGTCAACCAAAAATATCAAATTGAAGGTCCCCTGCAAGAAACTAGCATCCCAGTTCCTTGGTCCCTTCCCTATCACAAGGGTCATAAATGAGAATGCTGTTGTTTTGAAGTTACCTACCTCTCTAGCCATCCACCCATCTTTCCACGTCTCTCTTTTGAAACCATTTAAGGGGGATGCAGGTTCTCTGGACGCTGATGTTCCTGACAGTACTTCATTAATAGAAGCAGAGGATGAGTATGAAATTGGTCGTATTCTGGATTCTAGAGTTCGTAATCGAATCCTTGAATATCTGGTACACTGGAAGGGTTACGCTTCATCTGAGGATTCGTGGGTTCCTGTGTCTGATGTGAATGCTCCACGTCTATTGGCTGCGTTTCATTCTCGACATCCCCTGAAGCCTGGTCCAGGACTCCCTGTGATGCGATCTTGAACGGGGGGATCTGTTATGATCTCCTTTCTCTTTAAATCCTTCTGACACCTCCCTTTCCACAACCCTTAAAAGGACCATCTGATTCCTATTTGCTTGCTTGATTATTTAGTGTAACAGGGAAAGTTAGTTGTTAGGACTCTCCACTGTTATCCTGTTATCCAGCCTTTAGTGATTAAATAAGTCACTTCAACTGTCTCAACATTTATCCTCATTGAGACTTTGTTTCAATTAACATTGCTTCGCATATTCTAAGGACTTTAACATATCAAGAAGATCTGTATTCTGAACTCTCACCTCTCAGCTTACAAACTGCTCTCCGCTCCTGAATAGCAACTCTGTGACGTCATTCAAGCCGACACCAGCTCAGCATATGCAGACAGCGTTCAGACGCCAACCTGTTTACACAAGCTACTGCATCTACAGCCTTTAACCCTGCTTCCTACACAGCTTCAAGGAATACTAACAGCAAACAGTTGGTTTCAACGGAGAAACTTAAAGGATTTATCACCTCTCTAAAACTAAGAACCGGAGGAGTTATCTACAAACCGCAAGTATCAAAAGCCTTGATTAATACTCTATTGCATGTTTGCTTAACTCCACATAAAGACTTTGCTTATACAAATACCGGAACAACTCTGTTCGCATAATCAGACTTCATCTCTGCTTAAATTTGAGATTTATTAACTTTGCATACTAACTACAATTTAACCACTTACTGCCTTCTCTGCAGCACCATTTAAAGCTTGTATTTATTTAAGAAGAGCTATTTTACAACTACAGTGAAAGTTAACTGTGAGTTGTGCTTTTATTATTTTGCCTGTTAATTTGGATTAAATACGCTATTTAATCCCTTTCCTTGCTCTTCTGACAATAAGAGTTTTGGATTATTTAAATAGCTACAAATACAACTTTTAGTTCATATCATTGTCTGAACTTTATTCATAAATTGCAAAAGACCTGACAGAAAACATAACACATTGTTTGTTTTTGGTTTGTCATAGACTTACCACTTTGTGTGTAATTTTCACTCATTTGCGCCAATGCGCGACTTGTTTGTTTAATACATTTTTATCTGCAAATACATCCATACCTGTGCTCCTCGTATTCTCTTCTACCAGTCTGAAATCATGTGTATTGTATGAAGGGGCTCACACCCTGTATATATCCACACAGAACTAAGTGGCCCAAAGGATTTTTACCCTTTCTCTTTCAAAATACCAGTTATTAGTTCAGAAAAGGTAAAATATATGAAGTGCAGTACATCTAAAGATCATCATATTAGATGTACGCACCCAATTACTGCACAAAATACTTTGCATAATATCACTTTAAATATCACACCTGCCCTAGAAGACAATTTACCTTACATATATTGTTACCATCTGAAACCTGATAACATTAAAACTTACATAAAATACAAGAACTACACAAGATGTGAAAATCTAAACATAAAGGTATTTTGATACATAAGTCACACATTTCTCACATATCTTTATGCCCATGATATAAAATATCTTAATCTACAACATGGAAAAGTTTAAATTCATTTTTAAAGAATTAGTGATGGAGCCATCACAAATATGAGAATACATCTCAAACTAGACTTTAATCAACATAGGGAGAACAAACACTGATGACTCAGGTACATTTGGACTGGGGCCCAAGTTCTGTGTTGGTTATAGAGTAGCCACTATATACATAGGGCGGTTCAGATGGTGTGATGTCCTAGTTATATAGCAAACTGGTATTTGTATTAGGTGGCATTACATTGTTATTGTATTAATAACATGAAAAATACAACAAATTGTATGTGTGGATTAGGCCAAAACCAAGTTATGAGCTAGAACATAATGAAAGCACAATGTCACTTTTTATGAATGTTGATATGGTTGAATAATAACATATATTAAATATCATTTTCTTACAGGAGGTTCATCCACTTCCTTTCCTGCCCCTGACGCCCTTGTACCTGTTTTCCTCTCCTGTCCCCACAACTTCCCCTTGTTTATGTCCTATGCCCTGTGTTGTCCACTTCCCCTGTGTGTCCCTGTCACCCCAACCCCCACCACTTCCAATTCCCTTCCATCTGTTCCCCCTGTTGTGTGTGTGTGTTTGGCCATGATGTGTCCTCTTTCTTCTGTCCCCTCCACTTCTCTTTCTTCTGTCCCCTCCACCTCTCTTTCTTTTGTCCCCTCCACCACCCTTTCTTCTTTTGCCTCATCCTCTATTTCTTCTGCTGTTCCTCCTTCTCCTATGGTGCCTTTGCCTTCTTCCTCATGTGTCTGTTGTTGTCATCCTTCCCTTGTGTGTGTTTATAATGTCCCTACCAGTGGAGGCTCCTCTATAGGGACAAGTGGGGCAATGCCCCTCCAGATTAAAATAAATAAAAAATAATACAATTCTATTGTAATGTGAGACTGTGAGATTACAGTTTAAAATAAAAATAAATAAAAAAAATGCTATTGTAATGTGTCTGTGAAATTAAAAAAATTTTCTCAGGATACTATTTTTTTCCAGGAGGAGGGGGGGGTTGATTTAAAATAATAAAAAAAACTTATAGAAAAACACATTTTATAAAATTTTCTTAAGATCTAAGGGCGTTTTTAATGTTTGCCCTGCCTGAGAGCACTTCTGGGCATGCTTAGTCTGCCCCTATAAGAGTTTTCTAACCTCATCTATTAAGTTTCTATTTGGCCGTTTATGGCCCAGACGTCCTAAAAAAAACCAACTGATTCTAACCTACCATTGGCTGACAGTATGGGGGGTGGGGTTATACACAGTGTTTTCGCACTCTCAGATATAACCGGGGACCATCTGATCCAGGCATTACATCAGCAGTAGTAGCCGTCAGCAACGCAGACTGAATACCCGCAATGAAGTAGGAACAGAAACTAAGTGAGTAAGCTCTGTTTACCATCATTGTAAAGCAGAAGAATATCGATGACACTGTATTAATTTATTTTTTAGGTGGTTGTAGTAACTTGTTTTTATGTCTTGGCATGTGCAGCTAAGGCGGATGCAGGGGGTATAGTGCACACAGGTTTTTAGAGGCAGGGCCCAGCCAGCTCTATGTGGTGCAGCACACTCGGCGTCGTGCTGAAAGTAAAATGTCTGTTTGTTTTTTTTTACTTTAATTCCAAAGCCCGTGCGGCGTGTGCAGCACAGTTCTATTAGCCTGTACTTACAGACTGAACCAGCGTTGGATGCAGCCTGCAGAAGGAGGAACAGTCAGCATTTTTTTCATTTGCTGCATTTGTAATACACCCTCACACCTCCCATAAGCTTAAATACTGGCATCTATCAGTGATCAGTGAGGACTTTGTGTCTAAGTGAGGAGCGGAGGGTCCGATGAGTAACAGCCTCTCCCCTCCGCTGACCATTGGGAGCCATCAGTACTGGGGTCTTCTTGCCTTGCAAATATTATTGACCCATGCGATTTTGAGACTGGGTGGCACAGCGTTTTCTTTTAAAGTCTTTAAGTTTGCAGGACAGCAAAGGAAAAAAATGCTTTGTTCCTCCTGCAGGCTGTGGTTCAGTCTGTAAGTAAATTCAATTGCACAATGCTTGTAAAGGAGTAATCCGGAGTCTTGCAGGTAAAATTAAAAGTCCTTTATTTTTCACAAATTTTAAAAACAGGTTAGCAGCTTCATTCCAAGTTATGCATTCATCTAGGTTAGGCTAGTCACTAATGCTGACATGTTTTGGCTACTTCTGCCGTAATCATAGCTTGATTAGTGACAGCCAAGCCTCTACTTTAAAAAGCTGTTGCCCTCATTTAATAGGTTAAATGAAATTGACTTGTAAGCCAATGCCCTGTCTTTTAGTTTAACCATTGATGTGTTAACATTAACCCTTTCCTAGACACAGTATAATTATCTTTGATTTTTCTGTTTGTTACATATGTTCAAAGTTCAGATTCAAAATATATATTTATATATTGCCTGCTATTTTATTTACAATCTTTGCTGGCAAGTCAAATTCCATTTATTGTATGTAAGGAAACATAAGAATAAAGTGTGTACTTTATATCATTTTCAGAAAGATTTTTAAGCATATTAAAATGGCCACATTTTTAACTATTAGTGATTATTATACATATTGGTTCCTGTTGATGCAAAGATGTTTGCACCAACTCACATAAATATAGAGTCACAAATTATAGTACACACTGCTTTTAGTGATTACAGGTTTGACACTAAATGTCTATTAAAGACCATATTTTCTTTTTGGTTTTATATACATATGGAAATTATTTGGTAGTATTTTCCTTTTCTCATTTCCACCTTTAGCTTTTACATAATTCACATAATATCATAATTAAATGTAACCTCTAGTCTTATGTAACCTCACCGGGTAATTATTTAAGTCCAGTAATTAATTAAATCAAACTCACTGTTAAGGCCTATTGGCTTCCTTGTTTTTAATCTCAGGATCCAATATGCCTCTTGCCTAGCCAGTATTTTATCCCTATCACCCCCTCTCTTTGGTACAGGAATATCTTCTACTATGGTCCATTTTAAACTTCTAGGATCTTTATTATGTCTATGTTTAAAATGCATGACCAGGGGTGTTGTTAATGTACCTGCCTCTATATTTACCACATGCTCTCGTATTCGCGATCTGACCTCCCTTGAGGTCATTCCAATGTATTGTAATTTACATATAGAGCAGGTTAATAAATATACATCATAACCTTGTCTGCAGTTATACCATCTCTTGTGGTAAAACCTCTCATTAGTGGCCTCCCTTTGGAAACCATTGCCCTGTTCAACATGTGAGCAGGCAATGCAATTAATATTGTGACACTTATATACTCCTTTAGTTTCAAGCCACGAGCTTTGTTGACATTTTTTAATGTTCTTTAAATTTGTTGGAGCTACTCTATTGCCAATAGTGAGGCCCCTTTTATAGGCAAACTTGCAACCTTTTCTCACCGTATCAGCTAGATCTTCGTCTGCTGTTAGCATTGAAAAATGTTTTGAGATTATGTCACAAATTAGACCATATTGTTCACTAAAGGTAGTTAGAAATGTCACTCCCTGTTTGTTAAACTCTGATTTTATAGATTTGTTTGTGTCTTTTTTTTAGGAATAATTCACTTCTTTTTCGTTTCTTGATGTTATTCTTTACTCCTTCTACCATTTTTCTTGGATATTCCCTAGCAACTAATCTTTCTGTTAGTTAATTTGCTTGTCTGCTAAAGGATTCCATCTCAGAACAATTCCTCAGCGTTCTTATAAATTGGCCTTTTGTGATAGCCTTAAACACTCTTTTTGGATGACTACTTTTTGCATGTAAAATCGTGTTTTTAGCTGTTTCTTTCCTATAAACTTGAGTTTCAATATGCCCCCCTTTTGATTTGGGGACTCCTCTTAGGGTAACATCTAGGTAATTGATGCTTAATTTATTAGACTCATAAGTGAAACTAAGGCACATGGTGTTTTTATTCAGTTCTTCCATGAAATTAACTAACTCATATTCACTCCCCTTCCATATCAGTATCAGGTCATCTATAAAACGTTTGTAAAAGACTATCTTGTCTCTGTGAGAGTTCTGTTCTCCAAAGATGTGGAACTGCTCCCACCACCCCATATAGAGGTTGGCGTAGGAAGGTGCAAACTTAGCACGAATACGAGAGCATGTGGTAAATATTAAGGCAGGTACATTAACAACACCCCTGGTCATGCATTTTAAACATAGACATAATAAAGATCCTAAAAGTTTAAAATGGACCATAGTAGAAGATATTCCTGTACCAAAGAGAGGGGGTGATAGGGATAAAATACTGGCTAGGCAAGAGGCATATTGGATCCTGAGATTAAAAACAAGGAAGCCAATAGGCCTTAACAGTGAGTTTGATTTAATTAATTACTGGACTTAAATAATTACCCGGTGAGGTTACATAAGACTAGAGGTTACATTTAATTATGATATTATGTGAATTATGTAAAAGCTAAAGGTGGAAACGAGAAAAGGAAAATACTACCAAATAATTTCCATATGTATGTAAAACCAAAAAGAAAATATGGTCTTTAATAGACATTTAGTGTCAAACCTGTAATCACTAAAAGCAGTGTGTAGTATAATTTGTGACTCTATATTTATGTAAGTTGGTGCAAACATCTTTGTATCAACAGGAACCAATATGTATAATAATCACTAATAGTTAAAAATGTGGCCATTTTAATATGCTTAAAAAATCTTTCTGAAAATGATATAAAGTACACACTTTATTCTTATGTTTCCTTACATACAATAAATTGAATTTAACTTGCCAGCAAAGATTGTAAATAAAATAGCAGGCAATATATAAATATATATTTTGAATCTGAACTTTGAACATATGTAGCAAACAGAAAAATCAAAGATAATTATACTGTGTCTAGGAAAGGGTTAATTTTAACACATCAATGGTTAAACTAAAAGACAGGGCATTGGCTTACAAGTCAATTTCATTTAACCTATTAAATGAGGGCAACAGCTTTTTAAAGTAGAGGCTTGGCTGTCACTAATCAAGCTATGATTA
Organism: Bombina bombina; assembly: GCF_027579735.1. Taxonomy (NCBI): domain Eukaryota; kingdom Metazoa; phylum Chordata; class Amphibia; order Anura; family Bombinatoridae; genus Bombina; species Bombina bombina. The sequence goes on from NC_069503.1 coordinate 119,106,385, forward strand.
CGGCAGAAGTAGCCGAAACATGTCAGCATTAGTGACTAGCCTACCCTAGATGAATGCATAACTTGGAATGAAGCTGCTAACCTGTTTTTAAAATTTGTGAAAAATAAAGGACTTTTAATTTTACCTGCAAGACTCCGGATTACTCCTTTACAAGCATTGTACAATTGAATTTTCGTATTTGGAGCCAGCAGAGGAGTCCCGGTTGGATGCGAGTGAGGCCACAGACCACTAGGGGGTGAGCACGTAGCCACCGACGTCACAGGAAGACGTGAACAACGCCGATACCCACGAGAAGACACCGTAAGCCAGGAAGCTTGAGGAGGGGAATAACGGCCCACCGTACACGGTCTGGAGTGAGAGGGCATCCCCTAGGACCGAGCACTGATGAACAAGGGTCACTGAAGGATATGTAAGTTATGATAACTGCATATAGCAAGATTACTTACGAATGGTGAAAATGTTTGCAGTGGGTATACACAAATGTTGAAAGCGGTAATATTGTGGCACTCCCCCCTATGAGATAGTAGGATCTGTTGGGCCCTGGACTTTTGAAATTATAGGGTTTACATGGTGTGTGTATATTCAGTCTGTAAGTGCCTGCACGTAATGGCACTGTGCTGTGCGGCCTTTGTAATTAAGGTTAAAGAAAAACAACAACAAAAAGTAGATGCTTGTTAACTGTCAGCATGAGACCGAGTGTGCTGCACCACATAGAACCGGCCCTGGCTGCCTCTAAAACCTGTGTGTGCTATACCCCCTGCATCTTCTTAGCACGTACCAGCACTGTGCAGATAACACGGTCTGGCTGACTCCTTCATATTTTTTTATTCAGAATCTGAGATCCCTACACATGCTGCCACAGCTGCGACTCCAAGGAGTTCTAAATCATTTCTATCTCAGTGCTTCTGATCACGGCCCTTTTCAGTGTGTTACAGCTGTGATCAGAAGCACTGAGATAGAAATGATTTACAGCTTGATATGGAATACCACAGTTTCTGCAGCAGCATTTTGTGACACAAAGAAGCTCTGTAAGCTACAGACTGTAAGCATCTGTGTCAGTGAAGGCTGCTGCAGGAACTGTGGTATGCGATATCAAGCTCTAAATAATTTCTATCTCAGTGCTTCTGATAGGGCTAGTGAAAGAAAATCGTTCATTCTTATGCAATGGATACATTTTCCCACAGTGCACACTGTAAATCACACCCTCTGTGTCAGGCCCCGCCCCTTGAAGCACACGCCGACATAGTTGCCAACATTTGAAAATTTTTTCCAGGGACACTTTGTAGCTATCAAGTACCTGCATGACATTTTTTACCACACGTCCTGCCCTAAAGTCCCGCCTACTTTGCCAAACCCACATAATTAGCATAATTTTCAATGCGTTTGATTTGTTTTTCACAGCTAGAGGGTGTTACTTTATGTGTGCCATATTAGATGACATTGTGCTAACGCAGTGGAGTTACTTATGGGAGGGCACTGATTGGCTAAGATGCAAGTCTGTCAAAAGAACTGAAATAAGGGCAAAGAGGCTTAGAAACAAGGTAATCACAGAGATAAAAACAATATATTAATGGGACAGTCTAGACCAGAATTTGTATTGTTTTAAAAGATAGATAATCCCTTTATTACCCATTTCCAAGTTTTGCATAACCAACACAGTTATATTAATATACTTTTTTACCTCTGCGATTACCTTGTATCTAAGCCTCTGCTGACTGCCCCCTTATTTCAGTTCTTTTGACAGACTTGCATGTTAGCCAATCAGTGCTGACTCCTAGGTAACTCCACGGGCGTGAGCAAAATATTATCTATATGGCACTCATAAACTAGCACCCTCTAGTTGTGAAAACATGTCACAATTCATTCAGATAAGAGGCAGCCTTTAAGGGCTAAGAAATTAGCATATCAGCCTTCTAGGTTTAGCTTTCAACTAAGAATACCAAGAGAACAAAGCAAATTTGGTGATAAAAATAAATTGGAAAATTGATTAAAATGACATGCCCTATCTGAATAATGCAAAACTGGGGAATGGGTAATAAAGAGATTATCTATCTTTTTAAATAATAAAACCTCCAGTAGCAGACAAAAAAAAAGGCTGTAATTCAATTGAGATGCAGGGGGGCACATAGGGGCCAGACACTGTGCAGGTGGGCTTATGGGGACCAGATATTATGAAGGGGGGCACATGAGGGCCAGATATTGTGCAGGGGGAACATCGGGGCCAGACATTGTGCAGGGGGTGAAATGGGGACCAGATATTATGCAGGGGGGCACATGGGGACCAGATATTATGCAGGGGGCGCACGTGGGGACCAGATATTATGCAAGGGGGGGGCATAGGGGCCAGACATTGTGCAGGGGGCACGTGGGGACCAGATATTATGCAGGGGGGACATAGGGGCCAGACATTGAGCATGGGCACATGGGGACCAGATATTATGCAGGGGGTGCACATGGGGACCAGATATTATGCAGGGGGTGCACGTGGGGACCAGATATTATGCAAGGGGGGGGACATAGGGGCCAGACATTGTGCAGGGGGCACGTGGAGACCAGATATTATGAGGGGGGGACATAGGGTCCAGACATTGTGCACCGGGCACATGGGGACCAGATATTATGCGGGGGGGCATATGTGGGCCACACATTGTGAAGGGGGCACATGGGTACCAGCAATTATGCAGGGGGGGGAACATAGGGGACAAACATTGTGCAAGGGGACACATGGGGACCAGATTACATGCAGGGGGCACATGGGGGCCCGATATTATGTAAAGGGGGCAAGGGGATCAGATATTATGCTGGGTGACACATGGGTCCAGATATTATTCAGGGTGACACTTAAAGGGGCAAGATATTATGCAGGGGTGAATGGGGGCTAGATATAATGCAGGGGTGCCTATCTCAAATGCTAAACAACTTAATTAGCAGAAATGCCTTCTCTAGTTAACCTGTCTCACAGTGACTGAGACACCGGGCTGAGACCCAGGGGAGGGGCACAGAGTGAAGAGACTGAACAGTGTGTGTCGGATTGTAGACAGAGAAGGAGACACAGAGCACCAGACAAGTGCATGAAAGTCACAGTTTTTTTTTTATTTTAAAAAAAATTATGTAATTCACCTTGTTTAACAGCAGCACATTGCAGCAGCCTCTGATAGTTCACTTAGTTATACTGAAATAAATAGCAGCCAATGAGATTGTCCTTGCACGGTGCACCCTGACTGGCTGGACCAGCCCACCCGCATCTTACCTCTAGCTCTGCTGACTCAGACTGTCATCCACTGACTGATCGCCTCTCTGCAGAGTTAGGGTGACTGTGTGACTGTCCTCTCCTGCTGCCGCGTGTGAGAAGGCTGGTGCTCTATGAGCGGCAACGCAATGTCACGTGACGGTGACGTTGAGGGTGCTGACTTCACTGCTGACCGTGCTGCATGAAAGAAAAAGGGGTCCAATGGCACTACTTGCAAATTAGAGAAAACTTCCTATAGCTTAAATTTTAATAATAGAAAATGTTTTGTACAATATACTAAGAGCTAAAGTGTGCTGTGTATAAAGCAAACTTGAAGAAAACTGTTTTAGGAGGTGAATAGCCTCCTAAAGGGAGTATACACATATAGCACTCAGGAAGTTTAAATGGAACAATAATATGATCTTCTATGAGATCTGTGACTGCAACATAGCCAATAATATTTATGAATACACACATTTGTGTGTGTGAGCGCAACACATTGATTTTGAGTGTGTGTTTTTAACTTAAACTTTTTCTTCCCTATTTTAAACACAACTCTATTAAAAGGTATATTTTAATAATTGTCTCATCTGTCCATTTCTCGTGTAAGATTGGCAATAGTACACAAGCTGTACATTACATCACAGATCTCATAGAAGATCATATTATTGTTTCATTTAAACTTCCTGAGTGCTATATGTGTATACTCCCTTTAGGAGGCTATTCACCTCCTAAAACAGTTTTCTTCAAGCTCAAGCTGCAGCCTGCTACTGCTACTTGCCGGGACAATCCGGGACATTTAAATGGCCGGGAGTGGGTTCCAAATTCCGGGACTGTCCCAGCAAAAACGGGACAGTTAGCAAGTATGCGCTGGCTCCCAGGAGCTCCCTATCATGGACCTGCAACTGCTGGATTACCGGGTGCACCGGTGCAGGTAACCAACATCAACAAGGCTGGTCTAGTCTGTGATTCTATATTTACCCACTGGTCAAGCCACTGTTCCTGTGGCATTGCACCAGATATGACAAGGAGAGCTGGACCTTAGAAGATTTGGGATAGGGCAACAGGAGGTGTTAGAGAAGGTGCCAATGTGTTTTTTATTTCATTTATGCAACTTCAGTATGTGTTGTAAAACTGTTGATATTTGCACCCACATCTTGACACTGATCTTTGCAAATAATACTTTAAAGAATTGTGCAGGAAATAGAACGTTAGTGTTAAAAGCTAGGGACAAAGTATATTATTCTCCTACCTACATCTCCTCCAGGGCCGGCTTAATGATGGGACCAAGTGGGTCCACCGGACCCAGGCAGCACTTAAGAGGGGGCGGCACTTCAGTGACTGAGTGTGTCACTGACAGATCTGGTCAGACCACTCCTATTGTCCTGTGCTCGCTCTGTCTCTGCTCCTGCCCTCGCAGCTGCAGCAACAGGTTGCGCTATTAACATAACTGCATCGGGAGGGAGGAGGGAGAATCACCCAGGCTACAACACCCCTTTCTTATAATCTCAGCCCCCTTGCCCTAACAAGTCAGCTCCAGTAAGCTAAAGGCACCCAGCAGGGGGGGAGGGTGCAAACTTAGAGAAGCGCGCAAGTGAGTCCTGCTGCCCCACAGTGATGATGTAACACACTACTCACTCCTTACTGCCAATGATGTGCAGCCTCCTCCGCTCTAGCCTCCCTCTTTCACACACGTGGATCCTTCTGCAAACAGGAAGGGGCTAGCTTGGACTTAAGGTGGCAGTGTGGATAAGCAAGCTGCATCTTTGTAGGAACAAATTCAGGTAATCTTTTAGTGGTCCACTGCTGCCTTTTTTACAGGGACTGACTGGGCTAAGGGCAGGGGCATAGTGTTTAAAACATGTCCGGTAGTAGTTTTTACACAGCTCCTTAGAAGTGGCCATTCAGAGCACTGTATACATAGTGCAAGGAGGCTAACAGAGATAGAATTTATCTGTGCTCAGTCTCTCATTTAACACAGGGTGCCTGACCGAGAGTTACAGCCCTGTAAATGTAAGCTATTCACAGGGAGGGGGGGGTGTTAGTGTAAGGGTGACGTCCTAATGGAGAGCTACATCATCTAAGGCTAAGCTGCTGTAACTGGGCAATAAGAATATAATAAAAAAAAAAAAAACACATAATTTATGTAAGAACTTACCTGATAAATTAATTTATTTCATATTAGCAAGAGTCCATGAGCTAGTGACGTATGGGATATACAATCCTACCAGGAGGGGCAAAGTTTCCCAAACCTCAAAATGCCTACAAATACACCCCTCACCACACCCACAAATCAGTTTAACGAATAGCCAAGAAGTGGGGTGATAAAAAAAAGTGCGAAAGCATAAAAAAATAAGGAATTGGAATAATTGTGCTTTATACAAAAAAAATCATAACCACCACAAAAAGGGTGGGTCTCATGGACTCTTGCTAATATGAAAGAAATGAATTTATCAGGTAAGTTCTTACATAAATTATGTTTTCTTTCATGTAATTAGCAAGAGTCCATGAGCTAGTGACGTATGGGATAATGACTACCCAAGATGTGGATCTTCCACGCAAGAGTCACTAGAGAGGGAGGGATAAAATAAAGACAGCCAATTCCGCTGAAAAATAATAATCCACAACCCAAAACAAAAGTTTTAATCTCAATAATGAAAAAAACTGAAATTATAAGCAGAAGAATCAAACTGAAACAGCTGTCTGAAGTACTTTTCTACCAAAAACTGCTTCAGAAGAAGAAAACATCAAAATGGTAGAATTTAGCACAAACTTACTTCACCACCTCCACAGGAGGCAAAGTTTGTAAAACTGATTTGTGGGTGTGGTGAGGGGTGTATTTATAGGCATTTTGAGGTTTGGGAAACTTTGCCCCTCCTGATAGGAATGTATATCCCATACGTCACTAGCTCATGGACTCTTGCTAATTACATGAAAGAAAACTTTTTTTTTTACCAAACCCCTTACTCTGCTACAACTACAAACCCACATTCCTGTGCTATCATCATGTGCAGATCTGGCTGTGTGGAATGGTAGAGTGAAGTGTTAGCCTGCCTCTTGTTCTGTGCGTCAGATTACATCCTATAGATAGGGCATGAGGTCAGACCTAGGGGCAGCATTACATTTGCAGGGCTGCTGCCCATTGCATTGTTCTAGAGAGGGACTATGGTACTTTTATATTGTATTTTTGTTTAACAGCTGGCTTTGGCTTAACCATTAATTATATGCATGTAACCCCAAACATGTAAATTATGCAATTATTAGCAAACATCTTAAAGTACTTAATCTACACTATTAAAATCTTACAATAAGTAAACACTTTTAAATGTGTCCAATTTTTCAGACCTCTTCTGAGAGTTTGTTTTTAAAGGGACAGTACACTGTAAAATTGTTTTTCCATTAATGTATTTTTAATGACTTGTTATACCAACTGCAGAGTATAAAATATTTGAGAAATTCCATTTTCATGCTTATTTGTGTATATGAAGTAGCTGATTTTGTGCTTTGAAACCACAGCCTATTACAATGGGTTAAACTTAAAGGTAATATCAGATCTCATTATGTTCTAAGTTTGGTAAACAGACTTGCTTCCTTATCTTTTATTTGGCTGGAACACCAAAGCTCAATACATAGAGAGAACAATGGAAAATTATCATTTTATTACTTAACTATCCTGCATCCCACTGAGAGTGTAATCTCTTCTGCTGGCTATGTATACTTAGGCTATTCAATAGCCTATACTCCAGTATTAATTTGTTCAGTATAGGTGGCGATACCACAGGCTAAATCAGCTATTTCAAATGCTGAAATAGGAGTAAAGGAGCTACTTGTAACCAATTTAATACACTCTAGCAGGTTAAAAGTATTATTGGGAATAATTTAAAGGGGATAACATTTTTGGGTGAACTGTCCCTTTAACTGTGTGATCCCCTCTCAGCTGCTTAGAGTTAGGGCAATATTCTATCATCAGAAATAAAGTGTAAAATCAGGCATTATATTTTGATCAGTTGTTGCTTTGAGTTATGTTTCAGGATTTTAGAAATTACCTCATTCATTTTAACTGATCTCCCTGATTTATTGTTTTAAAACATGTTCAGCTTTTATTAATGAATTAATATTATTGTTTGATTTAATTAAAAGGACATGCCAGTCTAATATTAAAATGCTGTTATTGGTAACACCGTAGAACCTGCAACTGTGTGTCAGCGCTGCGGAATCTGTTGGCGCTCTACAAATACCTGATAATAATAACTGTGGAACAAAGGAACATGCAGCAGATTTGATACTGATTTGCTTGTGATTGTCAGCTCAGCTCTGTGAATCTGCTGCTCCTGGTCTCACTGGCCAAGTTCTGCTCAGGTGTTGCAATGCACTCTATAATTATATATATACCTCTCTATAACATACTGTATATAAGGTACTGGGGAAGGGGCTGTGTGTGTGAGGGACCTCTGTTTACTTGTACACTGTACATATTTATTTATTTTGTATGACCATGTGGTTGTACTTGCCACCTGGGCCAAAAGGTGCCAGTCGGACGTCCTCTCCTGCCTCTCTCCCACACCAGACACTGCATAAGAATTGGTTCAGGATCAAGTTGCATGCAGGCTTTTTAAAGGGATATGAAACTCAAACTTTTTCTTTCATGATTCAAATAGAGAATACTATTTTAAACAACTTTCCAATTTACTTCTTTTGTCTAATTTACGTAATTTTCTTGGCATCCTTTGTTGAAGAAGCAGCAACGCACTACTGGGAGCTAGCTGAACACCAGTTGAGCCAATAAAATTAGGCATATATGTGCAACCACCAATAAGCAGCTCCTTGGCCTACCTAGGTATCCTTTTGAACAAAGGATACCAAGAGAACAAAACAAATTAGATAATAGAAGTACAATGGAAAGTTGTTTAAAATCACACTTGAATCATGAAAGAAAAAAAAAATGAGTTTCATATCCCTTTAAGTGGAGGGGGGGGGCGTAATTTAATTATCGGACCCAGTATTGAAGATTAATTATTAATTTTGGAATATAATATTTATATTAATAATAATAATAATTATTATTATTATTTATGAAAGAATTTGCTTGTGAGAAAGACAGCTTAATATAACAACTTTATTAGTCACAGCACCCAAAATCTTAGATCACACGATATAATATTCTATGCTTCTTTATATGGTACCATTAATATGAGTTACATTACATAAAACACATTGACATAGCTGCATACAATTTCTTACATTAAATGCAAACAGACATAAAAACAACCTTATAGCTATAAAGTAAATAAGTGCATAATATAATTACCTCTGAGGCCCAGTAAGAGCTTGTAACCTCTTTCCGTTCTCTCTCCTCTCTCTACCACTCTCTCTTCTCCCTATACCTTATATACCTTTAAATGACAAGCCCCTTCAGCTAATACTTCCCAAAAATGGATAATGGTGGATGCTTTGAGTTGGCTAAGAGTGTGATTGGTTCATAAGAGCTGAATGTATATGTTTGTTTCTAAAGTAATATGTATCTCTGCACTTTACCTATTCCTCTATGCTATTTCTAACTTTTGGACAGCTGCGCACATGGCTTCTGGACTTTTTCACTAAACTATTTTAACTAAAGGATTTTACTGCTTTATTCTTGTCCATGAACAGGTGTCTCCTTGAGAAACTTTCAGCAAGCTAAACACTAAGCACTCACATCACACACATACATACATATATATATTTATATATACACTCACAAATACATATATAAAAGTTGATCATATTTAGCAAATTACTCATACTGTAACACCAGGCAGCACAATGTCTTGAACCAGCCCTGATCTCCTCTCACTGCTGCAAAAAATGCATTTTTTAAATCCTTAACCCTCACACATACTCCTCTTGCTTTGTCTCACTGCACTGTGTGAACGCTGACATATCATAGATAACAGGGGGCAGGGGCGAATCTACAGGGGGTGCAGAGGTCGCAGGTGCGACTGGGCCCCTGAGGGTGGGGGCCCAGCTTAAAAAAAAAATATTTTTTTTAAATAAAAAACGTTAACCTAACACTGCCTGCACTGATGTGAGTGTGACATGACTACAGGGGTTAGTGTTTCTGTTTTACATTGGTGTGTGTGTGTGTGTATGTGACTGTGTGTGTATTTATGCATGTAGTATGTATGTTTGTGTATGTTTGTGGAACCAGCAAATTACAGACCTTGTTACTACAGCATGGGGGGCAGGGGGTAAACAGTGTCACTATACAGTACCACTATATACAGTATGGGGGGGTGGACCATGTCACTGACTACTGTGGTCACTTTATAAAGTACTGGGGCGGGTAGGGTCAGACCAGCCATCTCACCGGCAGATTACAAACTGTGTCACTGACTCACTATATACAGTACTGGTGGGTTAAACAGTGTCACTATATACAGTAATAGGGGTTCAGACCATCTCACAGACTGTGGGCACAGGGTACCTCCTTTTGCAGACATGTAATCTGATTCACATTTTTTTCTGTGTTAAATGTAAAAATAATAAAAAAAATATATATGTATTAAATTCACATTTTTTGGAGGGGGGAGGGGCAGTGGGGGCCCCTTCTTAGATTCTTGCACCTGGGCCCTGTGTTTTCTAGTTATGCCTCTGACAGGGGGGTCAGGGGAGACAGAGCAGTGTGTTTGACGGCTCAAGATAAATGTATTTTTTGCAGAGGAGAGAGGATATGGAGAAAGAAGAATGTAGTTTGTGCCCAGACAAACCCCTATCGCTATGTCTAGCACTGAGCTGTGCTACAACAGCAAAAGACCTGAGTGGGAGTAAAATAAAGGTGGAAGGACTCTGGTAATGTGGGGTGCAGTGTGGGTTTGTAGGCAATGAAGAATTAGTATTTATCTGTAAGATGTACCTCATGATGTCATTGTGTTTGCAAACTGATACGTTAGGGAACTTGCTAAGCATTTCATACATTTTTACTAAAACATAAAGCATAATTTCCTGCATTTGGTAAGAAAGCAAGTGTGTGTATATGTGTGTGTGTATATATATATATATATATATATATATATGTATGTTATGTGGCAACTTTTTTAACCATGTGAGGGTGGAGCTTTCTTAAGGGGTGGGGTCTAGCACCCCACCATCTTGAAAAGTCACCAGCCCTCACACAATTTCCCTTTGCCCAACCCTCCCTCTCCCATCACCCTGTGTCTCCCTTTCTTCACCCCATCTATCCCAGCTCGATGCCAATGTCATGGGTGAGTTTGTAAGGTAATTCAATATTTTGTGTATTGTTAATAGGTATGTGCATGCATTAATGGTTTGCCTTTTTTTCTTCTCTTCCACAAAGGTGGACCCAACATGGTATGATAATATATCAGAAACCCTACAAAGGATTGACAATACCATGCTGAATTCCCACATGTGACTTGGCCTCATAATGGATAGTTTGTGTTTCCAGAGCAGAATCAATAGATTCTTGAAATTTTAATAACTCGTCTTCCTGCTCCTGAAGCACAACAGGGGCATAAAGAAAGGGAGGATGGAGACCCTAGTGGAGGCGCTTCCAAAGAGTGTATATCCTCCTGGTTCTTATTGTTTATAAGTGGACCTTGACCTCCTTTGGCACTGCCTCTTGAAATGGTGCTCTTGAACTGCAAAGGACTATCTCTGGCCTCATGAGTGAACATTAGCCTCATTTGGCACTGCCGCTAGAAATGGTGCTCTGGTAGTGCTTGAACTGTAAAGAACTATATCTGGCCTTCTGAGTAGACATTGGCCTCCTTTGGCACTGCCTCTTGAAATTGTGCTCTGGTACTGCTTGAACTGCAAAGAACTATCTCTTGTCTTAAGAGTGGACATTGGCCATGTACCACTATTTTGGTTTTATTTATAAATGGCTAGGTATGAGTGAAAAAGCAGCGTTAAGGTTCATAACGCTGCTTTTTCTCTCCCGCTGGTATTACGAGTCTTGCAGATTTAGGGGCACCGCACACTTTTTTTGGCCGTACCGCAAATTAACTTACAAAATTTGCGTAAAGTCTTTTTTAAATGGAACTTCCATAGTGCTGATATTACAAGCTTTTTCTGGGAGGCCAAAAAGTGAGCGGTACAGCCTATCCCGCAAGATTCATAACGCAATCTAAAGTCAGTAGTTATGAGTTTTACACTACAAAGCTGTAGCATAAAACTCATAACTAAAGTGCTAAAAAGTACACTAACACCCATAAACTACCTATTAACCCGTAAACTGAGGCCCTCCCGCATTGCAAACACTAAAATAAAATTATTAACCCCTAATCTGCCGCTCCAGACATCGCCACCACTAGAATAAACATATTAACCCCTAAACCTCCTCACTCCCGCCTCGCAAACACTAGTTAAATATTATTAACCCCTAATCTGCCACCCCTAACATCGCCGCCACCTATCTACATTTATTAACCCCTAATCTGCCACCCCCAACTTTGCCGCCACTATACTAAATGTATTAACCCTTAAACCTAAGTCTAACCCTAACACCCCCTATCTTAAATATAATTAAAATAAATCTAAATAAAAATTCCTATCATTACCTAAATAATTCCTATTTAAAACTAAATACTTACCTGTAAAATAAACCCTAAACTAGCTACAATATAACTAATAGTTACATTGTATCTAGCTTAGGGTTTATTTTTATTTTACAGGCAAGTTTGTATTTATTTTAACTAGGTACAATAGTTATTAAATATTTAATAACTATTTAATAGCTACCTAGTTAAAATAATTACACTACAATTAAATAAGTTACCTAAATTAAATACAATTACCTAAATTACAAAAAAATAAGTGGGTTAATAAGTGTAAGATTAGGGGTTAATAAGTGTAAGATTAGGGGTGTTTAGACTCGGGGTTTATGTTAGGGTGTTAGGTGTAAACATAAATTTTGTTTCCCCATAGGAATCAATGGGACTGCGTTACGGAGCTTTACGCTGCTTTATTGTAGGTGTTAGGCTTTTTTTTCAGCCGGCTCTCCACATTGATGTCTATGGGGAAATCGTGCACTAGCACGTAAAACCAGCTTACTGCTGACTTAAGCAGCGCTGGTTTTGGAGTGCGGTATGGAGCACAATTTTGCTCTACGCTCACATCTTGCCTGTTAACGCCGGTTTCATGAAAACTTGTAATACCAGCGCTGTAGTTAAGTGAGGGGTGACAATAACGAGCAAGTTAGCACCGCACCCCTCATACCGCAAAACTCGTAATCTAGCCGAAAGTTTCTTACACGTGTAATAAATTACTTTTTTAACTAACATGTGTGTATATATTTAATAATGAAATTATTATTATTATTATTATCAGTTATTTGTAGAGCACCAACAGATTCAGGAGCACTATAAACATAGGTGGTAAAGTAACATTTATAGGGATCAAATGGGCCCTGCTTAGAGTTGCACTGTTTTAGTCAGCTCTTATGAGGGTGGGCTCATAGCAGTGACGTGCAGGCATAGTTGGCAGGTGAGGCAGCGTCCCCCCTGTCCTATGTGTGTAATTACAGTCTTTTATTAATGTTTTTAAAAATATTTCTTTTATAAACTTTTTATAAATTTTTTCTTTGGGTATCCCAAGGTGTACCCCCCTACCCCCCCCCCCCCCCGCCACCGCGGCAAAACAGTACACTTTGAAGAGAAGATTCCATTTCCATTCATATCCATTCCATATTAGGCAAAGGAGAGGCTGTGAGCCGTTCAGCTCCCCCTCCTTTGCGTAATATGGATATGTGTTAGAGCATTTAAGCAACTGAGATACTAGAGACTGCCACCCAGTGGCGCTTTTCTTCCGGCCGATATGCTCAATAGAGGCTATCAGTGTAAGCAGCCTCTGCAGGAGCATCACAGCCAATCAGCGCCCTCTATCAAGTTTTATAGTAGGTTGCGCGGCGTCAGGCGGGAAAGAGCTGACAGAGGTGCGTAGTGAGACAAGCACAAGTGAGCTGTCACCAGTGGCAGCTGGTGAATTTTTAGGATGGGGGTGCACAAAACCCTGCCCCTATTAAAAAACCACGTCCCTTTGAAAAAACACGCCCCTTTTTAAAAACCACACCCCTTTTAACAAGCCACACCCCTTTGCGAAAGTCACGCCCATCAAATGGTCCCACCCATTTGAACCAGCAGTGTTTTTGGTCATCGTCTTCTTGAAATATCCAGCCCCGGCCTGGGGGTAACTTCAACTGAAGTTTGTGACTGATTCCTCAACATTATTCTCAAGTATCTGCTGATATTGAGTGGAATCCATGAGACCCTCAACAATATTCCCAGTAGTACAGGTCTTTGGAGGTGGTCTGTGTGCTGTATTTGACCGTTCTTATCATCCTTTGCCTATCTGATATTTTACTTGGCCTGCCACTTCTGGCCTTAACAAGAACTGTGCCTGTGGTCTTCCATATCCTCACCATGCTGACTATGTTCCTCACAGTGGACACTGACATCTTAAATCTATGCAATAGCTTTTTGTAGCCTTCCTCTAAACCATGATGTTGAACAATCTTTGTTTTTAGGTAATTTGAGAGTTGTTTCGTGGCCCCCATGTTGCCACTCTTCAGAGGAGAGACATAGAGAACAACTTGCAATTGGCCACCTGAAAACCTTTTCTCATGATTGGATACACATGTCTATGAAGTTTAAGGCTTAATGGGCTCACCAAACCAATTTTGTCTTCCAATTAATCAGTGCTAGGTAGTTACAGGTATTCAAATCAACAAAATAACAAGGGTGCACAAATGTATGCACCTGTCAAATTTTGTTTTGATGCATATTGCACATTTTCTGTTAATCCAATAAACCTAATTTCGCTACTGATTTTTTACTGTGTCCTTCATTTATTTGATAGATCAAAATGAAATTACTGATCCAAACAGCCAATTATTTATAACAGAAAATCATGGAAATTGTCAGAGGTGCCTAAACTTTTGCATACAACTGTATATGATTTCATGCACTCAAACTGTATTAAAGTAATGTACTCAGATATGAAATATATTTTTATGAAATGTAACATCAATTATATATAAATACTATGCTCCAATACAGCTCCCAGGCAGGATATCTAAAAAATATACAAAGGGAACATTTGTTAAAGTTTAAGCTTCAAAAGATTCTTTACTTCATCGCTTAATGAGATTAGATCTCTACAAACAAGATAACCATGTTACCTCTCTGGGGTGATAGAGAAACAATTCTATACTTTAGTTCAGATATGCTCAATCTTCAGGAAAGTAAGTAATTGTCACTTGTATGATATACAAATGATGAGACTAACAATACTTTTGAAGGTGTGAATCCACATATACGTCTGGAAAGGTTTTCTAGCTCAGAATCGATGCAAGCATGTAGAAGACCAAATTTCATATGAAATGACTTGTACCTAATTTTCATATAGTTTTATATACTCCTATACTTTATTAAGGAATGACTTCAAATATGGAATATATTTATATTAAAGTGGGATAATAAGGAAATATAAATATCTGCAAAATGACTATTAAGTCAATCTCTTAAGATATTATCAGTAAGAAGTATATATATATAATCCATTATAGAAGAGGACTGCACTCACTGGATTTGGTATATAAAATAAATTTTTTTATTAAGGTGACGTTTCGGGGTACGCAGACCCCTTCCTCAGACCAGGCAACAGTGCAAATGAACAGTGTGCAATATAAAGCAACATAGCCCCTCCCATCAAACAATTAGTGAAATTGCGCCAAAACCTATGTAACCATGACAACAGGTGAATCACCTAATTAACATTATTCCTACCTTTACTAATGTGATAGTTAAAAACAGTATAATTGTGCAAACCATATAAGTGTATCTTAAAACTATTCTCAAACAATAAATGACATGACATATGAGTAGCACCTAAAACACTCAAGGTGCACACAAAGAAATAAAATGTCCCCCTACAATGTGATGTGTGACCTACTGAAATAGCTACCACAAAGAAACAACTTAACATCGATAAAGGCAGTCTATAGGAAACAGCGCTCAATAAAAGATAGTTGCAGGACCTAGGCAGTATATCAGCATTTAAACATTAGTGTATCAGTATCTCTCAGTAAAACATACTACTCAGTAAACAAAGGACAATTAGAGAACAAGGACAAGTAGAGAAAAAGGGCTCAATAAAAGATAGTTGCAGGAGCTAAGCAGTATATCAGCATTTAAACATTAGTGCATCAGTATCTCTCAGTAAAACATACTTCTCAGTAAACAAAGGACAAGTAGAGAACAAGGACAAGTAGAGAAAAAGGGCTCAATAAAAGATAGTTGCAGGACCTAGGCAGTATATCAGCATTTAAACATTAGTGCATCAGTATCTCTCAGTAAAACATACTTCTCAGTAAACAAAGGACAAGTAGAGAACAAGGACAAGTAGAGAAAAATGGCTCAATAAAAGATAGTTGCAGGACCTAGGCAGTATATCAGCATTTAAACCTTAGTGCATCAGTATCTCTCAGTAAAACATACTTCTCAGTAAACAAAGGACAAGTAGAGAAAAAGGACAAGTAGAGAAAAAGGGCTCATAGCCAGAAAAACACGTATGTCAAGATTTAGGCAAGCATCAGTAGGTATATCGTATAGCATCCATAAACTAATCCTAGAGAGAAAGAGGGTGTCATCACACCATCACCGACTACTGAGCCTAAGGGGTAATATAGATAATAGTCGTCTGACATACCTGACTTGGCACCCTGGTTGATGTCCCTATTGCATTGTGAGTGCAGACACACATGGAAGATATATATATATATATATATATGTATGTATTGCAATCACACTGCTTTGAAATTATCTATATTACCCCTTAGGCTCAGTAGTCGGTGATGGTGTGATGACACCCTCTTTCTCTCTAGGATTAGTTTATGGATGCTATACAATATACCTACTGATGTTCAACAATTGACACACACATCTACATGCTTGCCTAAATCTTGACATACGTGTTTTTCTGGCTATGAGCCCTTTTTCTCTACTTGTCCTTTTTCTCTACTTGTCCTTTGTTTACTGAGAAGTATGTTTTACTGAGAGATACTGATGCACTAAGGTTTAAATGCTGATATACTGCCTAGGTCCTGCAACTATCTTTTATTGAGCCCTTTTTCTCTACTTGTCCTTGTTCTCTACTTGTCCTTTGTTTACTGAGAAGTATGTTTTACTGAGAGATACTGATGCACTAATGTTTAAATGCTGATATACTGCCTAGGTCCTGCAACTATCTTTTATTGAGCCCTTTTTCTCTACTTGTCCTTGTTCTCTACTTGTCCTTTGTTTACTGAGAAGTATGTTTTACTGAGAGATACTGATGCACTAATGTTTAAATGCTGATATACTGCTTAGGTCCTGCAACTATCTTTTATTGAGCCCTTTTTCTCTACTTGTCCTTGTTCTCTAATTGTCCTTTGTTTACTGAGTAGTATGTTTTACTGAGAGATACTGATACACTAATGTTTAAATGCTGATATACTGCCTAGGTCCTGCAACTATCTTTTATTGAGCGCTGTTTCCTATAGACTGCCTTTATCGATGTTAAGTTGTTTCTTTGTGGTAGCTATTTCAGTAGGTCACACATCACATTGTAGGGGGACATTTTATTTCTTTGTGTGCACCTTGAGTGTTTTAGGTGCTACTCATATGTCATGTCATTTATTGTTTGAGAATAGTTTTAAGATACACTTATATGGTTTGCACAATTATACTGTTTTTAACTATCACATTAGTAAAGGTAGGAATAATGTTAATTAGGTGATTCACCTGTTGTCATGGTTACATAGGTTTTGGCGCAATTTCACTAATTGTTTGATGGGAGGGGCTATGTTGCTTTATATTGCACACTGTTCATTTGCACTGTTGCCTGGTCTGAGGAAGGGGTCTGCGTACCCCGAAACGTCACCTTAATAAAATTTTTTATTTTATATACCAAATCCAGTGAGTGCAGTCCTCTTCTATAATGGATTATTGATATACCTGACTTGGCACCCTGGTTGATGTCCCTATTGCATTGTGAGTGCAGACACACATGGAAGATATATATATATATATATATATATATATATATATATACGTATATATTTATAATATTTAATATTATGACCATGTCTAATATTTACATTAATATACAAGAATCCATACTCTTCAGTATACTCATGTCTAGTCTTAAAATATACATGCTCAGTTAAATTATATAATAACATATATATTAACCAAATGATTAATCAAAGCTGCAAAATAATAAGTATCTTGAATGTACATTTATGAAAATATATATATTCCTGGATTTTAAGAACCTTCCACTTTATAGAGAAATAAAACCACATCTCAATTATTGTTGCCCTAGCCCCCAGTGTTCGATATTATGCAATGCAGCCAAAGGCCGTGGCAACATTAAGATAAATACACCAACATTTTACTTTCTACAAAAGAAGATTATTTCTATTACACTAGTGCTTAATAATTAACTTCAACTGTAAAGATTAAAACAGAATGTTGATAACTCAAGTACAATTTTTGTAAATTAAGTCAATCCGCCTGTCTTTTTTTTAGGCAAATAAATCAATAACATTTTCGGTGAATGTAGGCATGTCATTGATCAATTGTTTTTCAATTGTGAGCATGGCTAGAGCAGTCAGTCTTTCCTCAGTCATGGTGCTCCTTAGAAATGTCTTAACTTGTTTTAAAGTTGAGAAACATCTCTCAGCCTCAGCAGTTGTCACGGGAATAGTCGAAATAATTTGCAACAGTTTGTAGGTCTCCGAGAAAGTACTGTCCAAGTTATTTTCTATTACAAACTGTAGAAGACTGATGGCACCATTCATATTTCGGAAATCTGGTCTTCTGTAAATTACTCCTAGTTTAGTTTTCAGGCGATCTTTCTGTAATGTGTGATAAACCGCTGATGTTTGTTCAAGAAGCTGATTTGGAAAAATTTTCTCGTAATCCGTAAATTTTTCCGCTTGGAGGAGAGAAACAGCCGAGTAGTGAGTTATAAAAGAAAATCTATCTTTTACTTGATTTGTGATAACATCGCATATCTCTTTAGCTGCCACAGTCTGAGCAATGTGAATATTTTCTCTCTTCCTTTTCCTAGATGTTTCCTCTATTTCTGATATCGTCATGGTCACTGTGTCCATTCTATTCCTTTCGTTTTCCATTGTCTGCTGGAAAGTGTTAATATGTTTTCGAATAAGTGCCGCATCTGTTTGTGTTTTCTGAAGTTGGTTGTATAACACATCTACATGTGGCATAATATTGTGAAAAACTGTAAGCCAAAACACGAATACCGAGTCTTGTAACATACGCCGAATAGCCCCTGCTTGATTTATAGCTATTTCTTTTTTCGATGTTGACTCTATTTTTTCCATGCATTCAATTAACTGTTCCCTGTTTTCAAAAACTGTATTGACGGTTCGACTCTTGAAATTCCACCTGGTGGCTGAACCATGAGGTATCCTTCTTCTAACAGTTTCATCTAGAATAGCTATCCTTTGTGGCGAGTTACTAAAAAAGTTAGTAATGTCACTTAGATTTGAAAAAAATACTCAAACTTGTTGATTTTGACTGCTTGCTTGGCTGACAATTAAATTGAGCTGATGTGCATAGCAATGCACAAAATGTGCATTCTTGTAGGTACGTTTAATTATAGCCTGAACACCTGCATGCTGACCACTCATCACGCTTGCACCGTTTTAACTCTGCAATATCAGTTTCTCTGGGTTGTCTATAACCTTTTCCAAAGTAGCTTGAATACACGTAGCTAAAGATTCTGCATCATGTCCAGCTGGATTAGTGAATTCCCAGAATCTCTCAACCAGTTGTCCGTTACCTATAATGTATCTAAAAACAACCAATTGGAAGACAGATGAAACATCAGTAGTTTCATCTGCTATCACTGCTACAAAATTTGCATTTGAGATTTCCTTCTTTATTTGGTTCTGGCAAACAGTAAGCATACAGTCTAATAAATCGTTTTGAATTTCTTTTGACGTTCCTTTAAAAACAGTGGCACTAGCGAGATGTTCTTTTAGAGATGCATCAAGCTCTGCTGAGAAGTTTATAAGACCTCTGAAAATGCCTGTATTTAATGAATCAGCGCGTTCGTCATGTCCTCGAAGTGCAAGCTCAAATGCGCCACTAAATAAAATACAATTAATTATTTTGGAAAGAACATAGCGATTTTTCGTTACTTGCTCATTATGTTTTTTAATATTCAAATGATATGCACTGACAAGTTGTTGCCGAATATAAACCCTTCCTAGCAAATTAAACTCTAATGTGGAGTTTAAATGTGATTGGGAGCAATTATGTTTATTGTTTTTTTTACTTAAATGTGATAAATCGGCGACACCATAACTCACCCAGCTTGAATCCCCACTTTGTTTTGCAAACAGGAGACAATAAAAACAAAAGAGCCTGTTAGATAATTCACAGCCACAAATCCATGGATATTTATCATATACCTCGGGTTTGAATTCTCTTTTGTAATCTCTAGTTTTACATTTTGTCACCTGGGTAAGGTTAAGCATAGGTGTTGGCCTGAGCATTTTAATTTCAATTTTTCTTTCAATGGGCAACGTTGAAAAATGTAATTGCTTTAGCTCAGACACACTAATTTTACTAAGTGCCATCTTAACTGTTAGTTTACACACAAAGAACAGTCCTTTGCTCTTATCTAATATATAACTTGTAGGTAGGTAGCTCTGCAGCTGTTAGAAAATATACAACTCAACTTAAAGTAATAGTTTAATAGTTTGGCGGTTGTTATGTAATATATAACTTGTAGGTAGGTAGCTCTGCAGCTGTTAGAAAATATACAACTCAACTTGAAGTTATAGTTTAATAGTTTGGCGGTTGTTATGTAATATATAACTTGTAGGTAGGTAGCTCTACAGCTGTTAGAAAATATATTAAAAGTTTAATAGTTTTGTGGTTGTTATGTAATATATAACTTGTAGGTAGGTAGCTCTGCAGCTATTAGAAAATATACAACTCAACTTGCAGCAATAGTTTAATAGTTTGGCGGTTGTTATGTAATATATAGCTTGTAGGTAGGTAGCTCTGCAGCTGTTAGAAAATATACAACACTAGTAGGCAACGGCAAGTAGTTTTGCGGTGCTGGTTGTTATAAAATATATTGCAGGCAGCTGTTAGAAAATATCAACTACAACTAATAGGT
The DNA here is from genome assembly GCF_027579735.1 of Bombina bombina. Taxonomy (NCBI): domain Eukaryota; kingdom Metazoa; phylum Chordata; class Amphibia; order Anura; family Bombinatoridae; genus Bombina; species Bombina bombina. The sequence continues at coordinate 119,126,810 of NC_069503.1, forward strand.
AATATCTTATAATAATTATAATAATATAGCTCACTAGAGATAAAATATAAAATGTTAAATATGCCGGTTTACTGCCTAATTTTAGTATCAGCAGCAGCACAGCAGTTTTAAAAAAAAAAAAATTACCTTTTTTTGCAAAACTGCTAATTGCAATCTGATAATTAATTAATCTGCTAAAATACTTAAATGTATTAATGGTAAGCAACCGTGACAGCCGTCAACGGTCAACAACTAGTAGTATCAACAGCAGCATAGCAGTTAACTGCTTTTTTTGTGAAAAAAAACTTTGTTCTTTTTTTGCAAAACTTCTAATTGCAATCTGCTAATTAATCTGCTAAAATACTTAAATTAAATGTATTAATGGTAAGCAACCGTGACAGCCGTCAATGGTCAACAACTAGTAGTATCAACAGCAGCACAGCAGTTAACTGCTTTTTTTGTGAAAAAAACTTTGTTCTTTTTTTGCAAAACTTCTAATTGCAATCTGCTAATTAATCTGCTAAAATACTTAAATTAAATGTATTAATGTTTAATGGTAAACAACCGTGACAGCCGTCAACGGTCAACAACTAGTAGTATCAACAGCAGCACAGCAGTTAACTGCTTTTTTTGTTAAAAAAAAACTTTGTTCTTTTTTTGCAAAACTTCTAATTGCAATCTGCTAATTAATCTGCTAAAATACTTAAATTAAATGTATTAATGTTTAATGGTAAACAACCGTGACAGCCGTCAACGGTCAACAACTAGTAGTATCAACAGCAGCACAGCAGTTAACTGCTTTTTTTGTTAAAAAAAAACTTTGTTCTTTTTTTGCAAAACTTCTAATTGCAATCTGCTAATTAATCTGCTAAAATACTTAAATTAAATGTATTAATGGTAAGCAACCGTGACAGCCGTCAACGGTCAACAACTAGTAGAATCAACAGCAGCACAGCAGTTAACTGCTTTTTTTGTGAAAAAAAACGTTCTTTTTTTGCAAAAATTCTAATTGCAATCTGCTAATTATTCTGCTAAAATACTTAAATTAAATGTATTAATGTTTAATGGTAAACAACCGAGACAGCCGTCAACGGTCAACAACTAGTAGTATCAACAGCAGCACAGCAGTTAAAGGACCAGTCAACACATTAGATTTGCATAATCAACAAATGCAAGATAGCAAGACAAAGCAATAGCACTTAGTCTGATCTTCAAATGAGTAGTAGATTTTTTTATAACAAATTTCAAAGTTATGTCTATTTCCACTCCCCTTGTACCATGTGATAGCAATCAGCCAATCACAAATGCATATACGTATAGTCTGTGAATTCTTGAACATGCTCAGTAGGATCTGGTGACTCAAAAATTGTAAATATAAAAGACATTGCATATTTTTTTTAATGGAGGTAAATTGGAAAGTTGTTTAAAATTACATGCTGTATCTGAATCATGAAAATTTAATTTAACCCGAGTGTCCCTTTAACTGCTTTTTTTGTTAAAAAAAACTTTGTTCTTTTTTTGCAAAACTTCTAATTGCAATCTGCTAATTAATCTGCTAAAATACTTAAAGGGACAGTATACACTCATTTTCATATAACTGCATGTAATAGACACTACTATAAAGAATAATATGCACAGATACTGATATCAAAATCCAGTATAAAACTGTTTAAAAACTTACTTAGAAGCTGTCAGTTTGGCTCTGTTGAAAAGGCTGCTGGAAAGCCCACTGCAAGTGGCAAATAAGACACTCCCCCCCTCCCCCTTCTTTTGCATATGAAAAGACCCTTTACACAAACAGGAGCAAGCTGGAGTAGGTAGTCGAGCGTATTCACATAAAACTTTGGGGCTTGGTTAGGAGTCTGAAAATCAGAGCAATGTTATTTAAAAATAAGCAAAACTATACATTTAAAAAAACAAAAAACTTTATGGGCTATATAAATAGATTATCTACAAAACATTTATGCAAAGAAAAAATGAGTGTATAATGTCCCTTTAAATTAAATGTATTAATGGTAAGCAACCGTGACTGCCGTCAACAGTCAACAACTAGTAGTATCAACAGCAGCACAGCAGTTAACTGCTTTTTTTTGTGAAAAAAAACTTTCTTTTTTTGCAAAACTTCTAATTGCAATCTGCTAATTAATCTGCTAAAATACTTAAATTAAATGTATTAATGTTTAATGGTAAACAACCGTGACAGCCATCAACGGTCAACAACTAGTAGTATCCACAGCAGCACAGCAGTTAACTGCTTTTTTTGTGAAAAAAACTTTCTTTTTTTGCAAAACTTCTAATTGCAATCTGCTAATTAATCTGCTAAAATACTTAAATTAAATGTATTAATGTTTAATGGTAAACAACCGTGACAGCCGTCAACGGTCAACAACTAGTAGTATCAACAGCAGCACAGCAGTTAACTGCTTTTTTGTTAAAAAAAAATTGTTCTTTTTTTGCAAAACTTCTAATTGCAATCTGCTAATTAATCTGCTAAAATACTTAAATTAAATGTATTAATGGTAAGCAACCGTGACAGCCGTCAACGGTCAACAACTAGTAGTATCAACAGCAGCACAGCAGTTAACTGCTTTCTGTATTTGTAAAAAAAAAAAAATATATATATTTTTTGCAAAACTTCTAATTGCAATCTGCTGACAAAAATATTATTTTATTATTCCCAAATTACTCCACTAAACTTACTGACTAAAGCCAATTGTTTTAAGAGAGAACTCCCACTCTACCTAAGTACTCTAAATGTTAAGTTAAAACACAAAATTAACTTTTTTTTCTCACACACACTGGTGTCTGTCTCACTGACTCACTCTCTAGTCTCTACTAGTACTAAGTAATCTCAACTCTGTTGTGTAAGTTTAAGTTAATTTAGTTAACTAAATACAGTTAGTTTAAAAGTTTAAACTAAACTAATAAGCTCAGCAGCTGCAGGCCTGCAGCAAAATAAGGCCCACTGCCCAGTGCCCACTACTAAGGCAGCTTAAGCTAACTATTCGCAAAATTATCAATTAATTTAAGTAAGTCTGTTATTCAATTTCTGTCACGACTCGGTGTCAGCACTCAGCAGCCACCAACACGTCTGCAGCCAGCAAGGGCTAAATTTTTTTTTTTTTTTAATGAGAGGCAAGTTGAACAAAACAGGTCAGAGCTCTGTAAACAAGGCTCCTATCCGCTCAACGGCTATCTCCTCAATGAGATTTTCGCACCATTGAGGGGGAGGAGCCTTGTGGGGGCGGTCACGTGATGCTACTAGCGTATCAGAGGCGAGACTCACCCATGACAGGCAGACTGTGGGAGGAGCCAGAGCACAGGTTGAAGTCAGCTCGCACACTTCAGCCTGTGCGAATAGGGCTCTATTACCAGTGCCGGGCTGGGAGGAGCAACGCCTGCACAGTGATGCATAGAGATTACTGTGCAGGATAGGGTTTTGCTTGATCGCACGTGCGATCAGTGTCTGGTGTGCACAGTGCGCGCACTCGCGCAGTGAGAGCAGCCCGAGGAGGAGACGCTAGTGACTGATGCGGTCTGGTCTATGCTGGTGACGTCAGCGTCCGCCTGGGTCCTAGCTCCCTCCTGATTCAATCTATCTTACAGTCTATAATGGTGTGGTATTACTACCGGTCCTACAGGCTGAGGCTAGTCAAGTGGCTACAGACAGTAACAAAAAACAGAGCCTACATCATGTATATATTATAATAAATAATATAATAACACACACACACTAATAAAAAAAAAAAAATTAAACAATTTTTTTTTTGCTGATTTTTTTTTTTGGCTCAATTTTATTTTCCTCCTTGCCCCCTGGGGGGTTCACGTGCAAATGTGCACAACTGGAGGAGCCTCCACTGGCTGTCACGTGTGGGTGAGGCGGTGAGGAGGAGTCAGACACACTGTGAGAGGACTGCATGCGCACAGTCCAGAGGAGCCAGGTGGAATCAGCAAACTAGACTAGTGACTGTGAAGAATTTCTCATCTGTCTGTGTATCTGGTGGAGTCAATGCCAGATTGCCAGCCGTTAGCCTAGCCAACTTAAACGTGTCTTACAGTGTCACAATGTGTTGCCGTGTGAAGGCTTGAAGCTCTGCTAAGCTGACTAGTGCCAGACCCAGTGCCATTGACTGACTGCCCTGGACCTGGAGGATGCCGGTAACTGTAAGTACTAGTGATCGAGAAGTAAATGCCCCTGGGCAGCCTGGCCAGATGGAAGTGTGTGGCTAGTGTAGAGTTCAGACATGCTAGAGATACACAATGTGTTGGCAGGGCACACACAACACTGCAACGTTCCATCAGGAATACTTTTATATTGGTCATGCTGTGCTCACTGCTCAGGGCAGGTCCAGTGCAACTGCAATGCAAACTGCTGTTTGCCACACTCCTGCCGCATCCATTAACCCCTGCAGTACGAGGAGCCCAATTAGTATACAGCTACAGACAGCGTGTCAGTGACAGAATTTGTGAGTAATTTACTAACAATAGTCAGCTAATCAATGTTTCCTAACAACTTAATTGTTAGTAAATCACTCACAAATCATCCTGTCACTGATTGTGTATAAGGATGCAAGATTTCAGTCATATATAAGTTGTGTAGACTAAGAGAACATAATCTTAATATATTATTTTGAAAGATCACCTGATCTCCCCCACAGCAGTCATCAGTGAGTGCACGTAATCTTTTTACACTGGTGCTGCTGCAGGAATCATGTAGGTGGAGCTCAGCTTAGACAAGAGGTAACGCTGGAGTTAGCTGTGAGTGAGTATCAGTAACTCATATATTGTTGTCAGGGCTATAGAGGTCTGAAGCTTCCCACAGTAGCTGGTCTGCTCTTTATAGTCTCCCCTCCTCCCTGCTCTCATTTCCCCCATTCCTTCTCAGGGCTGTGTTATATCTGTCTTCCAGAAGCCCCTGGAAGTGACGAGAGTAACAGGAGGGGGCTTTGACCATGGGAGGAAGAGGTCCCTTGGTAATTGGTGTTAGGATAGGAAGGGGCTGGCTCAAACTGTGCCATACTTAAGGGGCTGAGCGGGAAGAGGCAGGAAGTCACTTGTGTATAAACACTGTGGTGACAGCAGCTTTGACACTCGCTCCTTTGTGCTTCTTCCTGCTCAGAGTTGAGTATGGCGCAGCTTGATGCCTTGCTGGGTCAGTTGAGGGAGGCTGCGGAGAAGAATAGTCCTACATGGTTGAAAGATAGGCTCCGGTCCCTGCTGGTTCCTGATGTCGGCGGAGGTGTGGATCAGACGGCAGCAAAGTCCAGGCCGGTCAGGTGCTCCAGGCCTCCTGTGAGACTGAGTCTGGATGCTGGGAGGAGTTCCGGTGGCCGCAGGAGAAGCGGTCCAAGTCCGGGATTCAGGTCGATGGGGAAGAAGAAGGCGGTCCTTGGTCCGGTGGATCTACAGTCCCCGGCAGTGCGGCAGCAGCCCTGCGTCGTGGAGGGAGATGACATCATCGAGCCAGACCCGGAGCCCCGCCCCAGCCAAGCCAAGCCAGTGAGACTCTGGCGCAGGGTAAGACAGGGGCGCACGGCCTGTGGGGGCCTGAAGTCGGAGGCAGGAGGCAAGACAGGGGTTACGGTCACAGTGGGCCTGAAGGGTTAGGGGGTAATTTGGCAGGGGAAGGGGGGGCTCTCAGAGGGGGGGGCGAGTGAACTCACAAAGAGTGGTGGATGTGGAGGAAGCCGGGGATAACGGCTCTGGGGGAGGGGCTCATGTAGAAGTGCAAGTTCAGGTGATTGAGCGCACGGCCCAGGTTGCGAGGCCTTGTGGGGGTGCAGAGGTCCCTCAGAGGGTATACATGGTAGGGGAAGGGGTGGGGTTGATGCCACTGAAGTTCGTGTAGAGATGGGGACCTGGGATGACTTGGAAGACCTCACCCTTTACCTAGATTCCTCTGAGGACGTGGTCCCTCCCACTCCTCAAAGGGGTGGTATTCGAAGTCACTCCATGATCCCAGGTGGGTCACTAAGGGGTCCCCCTGCTTTTAGGCGGTGTGGGGGGGAGAGGGGTGGGGCTGCCACTGTTGTGGGAACTGTGCTTGTGCCTAATATTGTTTCTTTTACAGCTGGGGGTGAGGTGGGGTCACAGCCAGGGGCTTCTTCTGGCCTGCTTGCTGTGGGAGATGACGGTCTGAGTGGGGATGATTATGGCCTGCAAGAATCGTGGACAGAGACCATCAGGCTGGATTTGGATGACGGCATTCCATTGGAGGAACGTGCTAAGGTACCGGAAAGTAGGGCGCTGGTGAGTACGGCCACGGGCTTCGGCTCAGGCCTGAGGGGACAAGTGGGGAGGGGGCATTGTGCTGTGAGTAGAGGGGCTGTTGGTGCTGTCAGACGGTCGGTTAGGCAGGGGGGAGGTGGATTGCCCAGTAGGGGCAGGCAGCGCAGGAGGTATGGTGATGTCTGTCAGGTGGGGGCCAGGGCTACGACTCTGAAGAGGGGAAGAGGGGGAGTTGCAGACAGTGTTCTGGGCCTTTCCACGGTGCAAAAGGGTGTTAGGTTGTGGGCACCGGTGGGGGGCTTGTCACATGTGTCTGTTTTGAAGGATAACAGAGGAAATCTGCCGTTGGCTGCTACGGAACCAGGTGTCCTTGGGTTCCAGAGCCAGAAGACTGTCACGGCTGCGTCCCACATGGATCAGCCTCAGAGGATCAAGGAAACAAGAGCAGGTACAGGGGGCTGCCATGGTGGGGCGGGGTGTTGGGGTGGAAAAGGGGGTTAATGTATGTGATGATTCTATTGCAGTTACGGTGGTAGCAGGTTTGAGGGATTTGTTGGCCAGGCTAGAGGGGTCTGGTTTGCAGGGTTCGGGGGGGGGGGGTCGTAAGTTTCTGGGTTCCCCCTGCAGCCTCTGTGTTGAGCACGGTCGCAGGTGGGCCTGCAGGGGTCAATCATGGGACTGGAGCGGCCACACAGGGCCAGTCCGAGGAGGTTGCTCCCCTCATGGCTGCCAACGTTGTGGGGAAGGGATCGGGGGGCTCGGAGCTGAAGATTGCGGACACAGCATTGTCTCGGTCCTGTCTTTGCTCTATTGGCCTATTGGGCATGCATCTTACGGCGGAATTGAGGGAAAAGATTTGGAAAAAGGGAATTCATTGAGTTGTTTTCCCTCTTGCCGCTGGACCAGATTGGGATATGGGCTATGGCTCAAGGTCATGACCCCCGATCATCTCAGCCCTTTCGTGGGGGAGACGGCGGGCCTTCTCAGGGAGGGATGTCAGCAGCTGTCAAGAAGGGTTTCTGCTTCTCCTTCAATGAGAAGGTGTGTAAATGGTGCTCGTCCTACAAATTTAGACATGAGTGTTCGGGGTGTGGGGGTTATCATCCATCCTCCAAGTGCTTCCGTAAGAACAGAGCAGGTGGAGGCGCGGAGTTGCCTGACAAAGGGAATAACTCCGGTGAGGGTAAGCGGGATGGAGCGTTGGCTCACCCTATACGCTAAGCGGAAGGGGTGTGAGGAAAAGGCGTTGCTGTTGTGGCACGGGTTCGATTATGGTTTTAAAATCCCTTCTATGGGAGGGGTCGTGCAATTCCGGGGTAACTTAAAATCCACTAGGGAGTGGCCTGAAGTAGTGCAGGAGAAGTTGGACAAGGAGGTCTTGTTGGGGCGCATGGCGGGTCCTTTTGGGACCCCTCCGCTTCTTCATTTGCACATTTCACCTCTGGGGCTAGTTCCTAAGAGGGAACCGGGTGAAGTTCAGGTTGATACATCACCTGTCCTTCTCTAAGGGGGGTTCCGTGAATGATGGCATTCCGGAGGAGCTGGCTTCGGTATCGTATACATCATTTAATCTTGCTGTCAAACTCGTGAAGGAGGCTAATCCTTTGGCGTTGCTGGCAAAGGTTGATATCGAGGTGGCTTTCCGGTTGTTATCGGTTCATCCTTCTTCCCATTATCTGTTGGGTTGTTGTTTTAATGGGTTATATTACGTGGATCTATGCCTCCCCATGGGGTGTTCCATCTCATGCTCCTTGTTTGAGTGCTTTAGCTCTTTCTTGGAGTGGGTGGTGAGGGTTTGGTCGGGGTTTTCATCTTTAGCCCACTACCTTGATGATTTTCTGTTTGTGGGCCCGGCCGGATTGGACATTTGCGTAAAACTGAGGGACTGTTTTTATTTGGTGGCTAAGGAGTTTGGGGTGCCCATCGCCATGGAAAAGTCCAAGGGCCCTGTAATGGCCCTCAATTTTTTGGGCATCACTATTGATTCGGCCAGGATGGAGTGTAGGTTGCCTCAGGATAAGATTGCTGATTTGGTGGGCATGATTCGGCGGTTCCTTGGCTCGTCCAAGGTAACTTTGAGGGACATTCAGTCCCTCCTGGGGAAGTTGAATTTCGCCTGCAGCAGCCATGGAGAATTGGACATTATGAACAATATATATAAAAAGATGTAGGTTCCATAGTATACTAGGAACAGAAACACATTTGATGCCTGTTTACAAGGATGAGGCTAACACGTAACAACAGATTAAAAATTAAAAATTAAAATAATACAAGTTAATACATTGTGGAAGTTTGATATATATATACACATTGTGAGATTTAGTGTGAATTGTTATTATTGTTGTTTTTTAATGCTTACCCCACAGGTCACTGGAATTGGGAATGGATAGGGTTAACTTATAGTAACTTAAATGTCTAGAGTGTAACATGTGTTCATTAATTGACAATTAAGGAATAACCAATCAGGAATGGTCTGTTGCTTTTAAATTTGTAAATTTTATTGCGACAGGTAGCAGCTTATGAGTACGGCTTTTGAGCCGAAACATGTCAGTTGCTACTTGCTGAAAAATCTTTGTACACATACCATGTTTGTGCCTTGAAGAGGATTTTAAAACGCTAAGGTGAAAATAAAGCATGACTTTTTAAACTATATATCCCGCAGCCGGTGCTCCTTTATTGTTCTACTGTTGTGGCTATCTCTGACCCCAGTGAGCACGGTGAGCTTTGGAGATCACAAGCAGTCCAGATACAACAGCCGGATAGGGTTCCGGTACACAGAGCAGCTGTTCAGGAGAGTACACGTCATCGGACGTGTCAATCAGTGGAGTTCTGACTGTGCCCCCAAACACGGCCGAGGAGGGTAAGGAGAGCTGAGAGGAGGGGGAGAACGCTTAGAATACAGACGGATGTCGGATCCCAGTTAGGATCTTTAGAGCGGAACCCCAGGACAAGACTCGCCCCCTACCTTAAGACCGGCCAGGATAGGAGGAGGTGGCGGTAAGACCCTTTTTGCATTTGCACCGGTTTAATTACTGTGATATTACAAGAGAAAGGATTTGTTTCCACTGACTCTCAACTGCGTATAATATAAGACAGACATATCCTATAACCCACAGCTTTAGTCACTGATAACATTGCTAACTGAAGAGTCCATGAGGCCCACCCTTTTTATGCTGGTTATGTTTTTTGTATAAAGCACAATTATTTCCAAATTTCCTTTGTTGATGCTTTCTACTCCTTTCTTTATCACCCCACTGCTTGGCTATTCGTTAAACTGAATTGTGGGTGTGGTGAGGGGTGTATTTATAGGCATTTTGAGGTTTGGGAAACTTTGCCCCTCCTGGTAGGATTGTATATCCCATACGTCACTAGCTCATGGACTCTTGCCAATATGAAAGAAATGAATTTATCAGGTAAGTTCTTACATAAATTATGTTTTTTTTCATCATATTTTATAATACATTTTATAATAAATGATATGATGAAAATAATGCTATCTTTAGAAAGTTAATTTAATGACGAGAAAAAAGGTATATTATATGTGTGGGTACAAAAAATGAGCAAGAGGAAAGCTACAGCTAAACACAACACCACAAAAATGTAAAAATAGCCCTGGTCCTTAAAGTGAAGGTAAACTTTGATGAATGAAAGCCCGTCTTTTAAAAATACTGTTAAAAACAGGGGCACTTTAATTCATCAAAGTTTACAAAGCAGCCGTTTTGATTAAAAACTTACCTTTTTTTCTTTTCACAGCCAGAGCAGCTTCCCCCTCCTGGAAATCCTCTCTTCACACGTCAGCAATGGCTAATTCCTCCAATCACAGCATGGCCTCAGGCAATGACTACCCTAGGGGGAAAGCCGTGATTGGAGAAAGCTGGATTAGTCATTGATGACGTGTGAAGAGAGAATTTCCAGGAGGGGGAAGCTGCTCTGGCTGTGAAAAGAAAAAAAGATACGTTTTTAATCAAAACGGCTGCTTTGTAAACTTTGATGAATTAAAGTGCCCCTGTTTTTTTAATAGTATTTTTAAAAAAATGTGCTTTCATTCATCAAAGTTTACCTTCACTTTAAGGGAAAGAAAATTGAAAAATGGCCTGGTCGCTAAGGGGTTAATGAAGATAACATTGTGACAAATTTACCAAGATATTGATTATCTAGAATACAATTTTTATTAATTATCTCTGTTATTAAAGGGACAGTAATAAAAGGGCCAAAATAAACTTTCATGATTCAGATAGAGCATGTAATTTTAAACAATTTTCCAATTGACTTTTATCACCAATTTTGCTTTGTTCTCTTGGTATTCTTAGTTGAAAGCTTAACCTAGGAGGTTCATATGCTAATTTCTTAGACCTTGAAGCCCACCTCTTTCAGATTGCATTTTAACAGTTTTTCACCACTAGAGGGTGTTAGTTCACGTATTTCATATAGATAACACTGTGCTCGTGCACGAGAAGTTATCTGGGAGCAGGCACTGATTGGCTAGACTGCAAGTCTGTCAAAAGAACTGAAACAAATGGGCAGTTTGCAGAGGCTTAGATACAAGATAATCACAGAGGTTAAAAGTATATTATTATAACTGTGTTGGTTATGCAAAACTGGGAAATGGGTAATAAAGGGATTATCTCTCTTTTAAAACAATAACAATTCTGGTGTAGACTGTCTCTTTAATTAATGGGATATAAAGGTGCAATAATGCTCTAATGTGTTAGATCAATATATTATTGTACCACTGATTGTATATAAGTATGTGTTTAATCTCTTTTAAGGAGTTAAACACATAGTTTAAATAAGCTATAGAGCACTAATGTACTACTGGGAGCTAGTTGAGCATTTCTGGTAAACCAATGATAAGATGCACATGTGTGTAGCCACCAATTAGCAGTCAGCTCCTTGTAGTACATTTCTGCTGCTGGGAATAAGTACATACAAAGAGAACAAAGTAAATTTGATAACAGAAATTAAATTAAAAGAGTCTTAAAATGACACATTCTATCTGAATTATGAAAGTGTAATTTCCTATCCCTTTAAGTATGATTTAAGTAATAGAAAATGACTTTGTATAAAGTATTGCTGGTGATTAATAATCTGGGTTGGTGTAGGTCGGGGGTTAATTTGATATTGTTTTATGTACTGTTAAAGGGACAGTAAAGTCAAAATGAAACTTAAACGGACATGAAACCCAATTTTTTTCTTTTGTGATTTAGAAGGAGCATACAATTTTAAATAACTTTCTAATTTACTTCTATTATCTAATTTGCTTCATTCTCTTGATATACTTTGCTGAAAAGCATATCTCGATAGGCTCAGTAGCTGCTGATTGGTGGCTGCACATAGATGCCTCATGTGATTGGTTCACCCATGTGCATTGCTATTTCTTCAACAAAGGATATCTAAAGAATAAAGCAAATTAGATAACAGAAGTAAATTGGAATGTTGTTCAAAATTGTATTCTCTATCTGAATAATGAAAGAAATTTTTTGGGGTTTAGTGTCACTTTAACGGGACATTCCAGTCAAAATTTACACATAGATGAATTACATTTCTAAATAGAAACATATTTGCAGTATACATGTATTGGCAAAAATGCTTCTAGTAAAATTTATAATTATGTTTTAGTGTTAACATTTTTCTCTGAATGTGCATGTGAAGCATAAATAGATATTCTCATTGCACCAGCATTTTAAATACTGCAGCTGCACTGACTATTTCTAAGGAGCATGGGGATGGTCTGAATGCTCCTATTTCCAACCTGGAAGTGTTGGGGGCCATCAAGGTCCTTAAACCAGGTAAAGCAGCGGGTCCGGACGGATTCCCGGGCGAATATTATAAATTATTTAAAGCTTCATTGGTCCCCCACCTTACTAAATTCTGTAACTACATAATGGAGGGCAGCCCTGTCCCACCAGAACTACTGAATGCTAAGATAGTAGTAATACCTAAGCCACCCAGAGATCATAAAAAATGACAAAACTACCGCCGTATATCCCTGATTAACCAGGATCTCAAAATTTTTATGAAAATAATAGTGAATCGACTTAAAATTATTCTTCCCCACCTGGTTCCTCCGGACCAGGTGGGTTTCATCAAAGGTAGGAAAGCCCCAGATAATATACGAAGGATAACTAACTTGATTCAGACTCTTGAAAAAACGTGAACACCTTCTCTGCTCCTCTCCTTGGATGCTGAGAAGGCGTTTGATAGAATCGATTGGGGATATATGTTTCTGACTCTGCATAAGATGGGATTTAGACAGGGCTGCCCTTTTTTTCGCCCTTGCTCTTCGCCCTTTGTGTAGAGACGCTTGCAGTTAAGATCCGCTCGCACCCAGACATAGCGGGGGGCGGGGGCTAAGGTAGGCACATCAGAATATAAATTAGCTCTCTTCACGGATGACATCTTACTGACTATCACTAAACCACTTATATCATTACCTAACCTTTATGAGACTTTAGAGACCTTCTCAACAATTTCAGGATTCAAGATAAACACAGAAAAACGCGAAGCCCTACCCATTGCACTTTCCTACCAGTCTAAGACACTACTAGAAACAAACTTTAACTTCAGATGGATGAAACACACATTAAAATACTTGGGAATTCACCTCCCAATTCACACCCAGCAACTGTATAAATTTAATTATACCCCACGATTCAGATAAATAAGAAAGGATCTGTCAAATTGGAGAGGTTATAACTTCTCCTGGCTGGGTAGAGTGGCCACAGTGAAAATGAACACCCTCCCATGGATCCTGTACCTGTTTAGGGCTTTACCTATTAAAATTGTCAGGGCAGAAATAGAAACATTACAGACTGACATACTAGCCTTCATAAGAGGTAACAAAGCAGCCAGAATATTCAAAGTGATACTGAGCAGACACAGGACATTGAGGGGGATGGGAGTCCCAAATTTAATGGACTACTATAACGCGTCCAGACTAGCCCAAGAAACCTTACTTCTAAAGAGATCCAAGTATATCATATGGCCATCCTTTGAAGCAGAATTGGGCAGATGGGGTGAGATAGACTCAATTATCTGGGACCCAGGGAGCTCACATTTTAATAGGGAGTCCCCCGGGCCTTTTACTGCAGATCTCACGATAGCGACTTGGAGGAAAACAAGAACAAAAAACATTCTCCTACCACAACACTCTATGTTCATCCCAATTCAATACATACTACCTAGTGACCTATGGTCCCAAATTAGGAAGTGGGAGAATAAGGGTTTATACAGGGTAGCAGACTATTTGATAGGCAGGGCAACATTATCATATAACCAGCTACAGACAAAACTAGACCCAATACATTTGCATTGGTATATGTACCTTCAGGTGAATTCTGCTATACAGACTTACTTGAAAAAAACCAGGAACGATACCCCCACAGTCATAGAAACTCTATGTAAATCCAAAGAACACACTAGACACACTATCTCCATCCTCTACATTGCCATACAATCCTCTCAGGGTACCAGCAAAACCTCTATTATGCTAGTGTGGGAAAAAGAATTACGTCCTCTGAGGGTCCTCTGAGCATGGACCTTAGAGAAAACGTTACTAAGACCATCTTTCAATGGTACTTGACTCCTGTGAGAATGGCACATATGCACCCACAAGGAAGCAGACTGTGTTACAGAGGTTGGGTACAACTAGGAACATATAGACACATGTGGTGGGACTGCAGAGAAGTCAAAACGATATGGGGACAGCTGTCATCCTTACTCAGTCAGGTTCTGGAGGAAAAAGTCTCCCTTACGACACAGCAGGCTCTTCTACATGAACATATAAGCCCCTATAACAAATATATCAACACATTTATCAGAATTTATGCACGGTTACTAGGACATGTATAGCTAGATATTGGAAGACTGATACCCCCACTTGGACAGAAATATACAACAAAATACAACACACATATACCATGTATGACTTAGCCTCAGGAATACTAGATAACAAAGAAGTAGTCCGCAAGATGTAATTATACAAAACCTTTGAGCTCTTGGACTGGCTGGCTGTCGCGAAAGCACAACTTAAGAGCATTGGATGAATAAATAGCTCAGATAGACTGTGTCGTCACTCCTCCCAACATAGATTCTTCATCTAACCATAATCTCCCCTTAATCCCCTTCCCCCCCTTTTTTATTCTTTCCCCTCGCCCTTTTTCATTCTATCTCTATAATTTTAGTACCCATGAATATGAATGCATATCTGTTTTCGAAAAGTTTGTTGAACTAAGTTAATATAGGAAATGAGAATGAAACTGTCGCCCAGAAGGGGCAGTCTCGCTATACATCAAGCTCAACACCGGAGCAATACAGATGGAACCAACATCGACAGCTCCTGAAGATTATTGGACATTGTTGCTGTTTCAGTTAAGATGATGTTGTATACTTGCACTTATATAATGTGTGACTGCTAGATCTGTATTATCTTGAAGGTTATGACAATCCATCTTTGTTTACTTTTGTAAATTTGACCTCTAGGCCAACTCCTTTCAGAGGTCATAAGATGAGCTGATATTGTTATTTATGTTTCATGATTCTTTCTTAAAACGTAATAAAGATATATTTAAACATAAATACTGCAGCTGCTCAGAGCACCAGTGAGGCTTGTAATCATGTTAGCAATTAACAAACAGTCATTACCAGATATTACACTGAACAAGTGCTCTGTTTAAAATGCTGGTGCACTGTGCATACTTAAATACAGTTTTTAAACAGATATTGCTTTTATTAGAAGTATTTTTGCTAATACATGTATATTACAAAAATGCTTCTATTCAAAACTGAAATGCATCCATGTGGATTCCAATTTTGGCTGGAATGTCCCTTTAAATAGATTGGATAAAACATGACATTTCAAACTACTTTCCAATTTACTTATATTATCCTTGGTGCTTAGTTCTCTTGGTATCCTTTGTTAAAGCTGAATCCTAGGTGAAATCAGGAGGGTGCACGTGTCTTCATACAGCAGAGATTGCAACATTTATAGCAATGTTATACATTGTTACAAATACGCCCCTAAGCTCATATCAACCTCCTAGGTTTACTCTTTAACAAATGATACCAAAAGAACAAAGCAAATTAGATAATAGAAGTAAATTGGAAAGTTGGGTAAAATTCCTGCTCTATCTGAATTATCAGCGTTTAACTTTCATTGACAGATTTAGCTTCTGTATTTGATGATGTGTTCCTAATTATTCTGTGATATTGTGTTTATAATTATACAAAAACACAAAATACTGGTCTGGATTACAATCACTTTTTATTTGCAGGAAAAACCATTACATCATTATATAGTCAAAAGCAGCATTACATGATATATGCACACAATGGTATAAATATACCTAACACTTGTGCTCTTGATACAAAGGGATTTATCAGACATATAATGTTCCCTTTATATATACAGTATGTGCTATTATCAGTTCTTGTGGCTTCTAACTAACATGAAAACATCTAACAGCCATAATATCAAGTTACAGAACATAACACACATATTACATACCCAGTATACAATGTACATGTAGGTTATAGTAGCCATTTAAATTAAACTGCTTATGATCACATGACACACATATTACATACCCAGTATACATGTAGGTTATAGTAGCCTTTTAAATTAAACTGATTATGATCACCTGTGTACCGGTTACTGATATTGTGTCTCATTAAATAAAATCAGTTTCCCCTCAGTAATTCCTCTGGTATATAACATGCACAATGCTAAGCATCTATTGTTATAAGAAAAGGTTTATCCACATGATGTGCATATTAAATATATCTCCCAGATGTCAATCATTTGAGACTGATCTTGTTTATTTAAGTTTCTAAAGCTCTATTAATATAAAGACTCCTTTATTCTGTAAATGTAATCAGTGGCGGCTCATGGGTTATTTAAATAGGGGTTCACAATATATAAATTGTGAAAATGACTAAAAAGTAAGATGTAATAATATGCAGGTTTTCTGCCTATCTGCAGCAGTTAAATATAGGAGTCAGGGTCAGGGATAAAATAAAAAGTAAAATGTAATAATATGCAGCACTGTCACTTACCATGCAGTAATAAAATATTGATGTCGGTGGCTCACTCGCACAGCATAAACTGTGTGATTAGAGAAGTATAGGGGTTGGGTTGGTGCAGCGTCTGCAGGCACTTATGAATAAGTGCAGAGGAGTATGCAAGGCATCTAGACTCTACTGCACGTGCGGTTTAAAAAAAAAAACAGATTGGCTTGGACCTTTCTTGGATGAGTAAATATAATTTTTCCAATAGGGGGGCTATTGGAAAAATTATATTTATTCAGCCAAAAAATGTTTCTTCTTCTTTTGTTTCTGTGGGTTCATGTGTGCCTGTGCGTCTATGGAGGAGACTGCACTGAATGTAATTATTTTCTACCCTATGTAAATCAAACGTACAACTCCTAACACTGGCATATTAAAATTTAATAAACAACACTGGGGGTGCTTTGGTGGTAAATGGTTATGTAAACTGGTCAGTTTGAGGACAGATTTAGTGTAGTGGTTTACACATTTTTTACTCATAAGGTCTTAAAGCACAGTTATATTGAAATATGATTTCCAAACACTTTAATATTATACCAGTGAAACAGGTCTAATTTCTGAGTATAATATATATTTATAAGAAGAAATGGAATTGAGAAAGAATATTGTTTTAAAATACATTTTTATTATGCAGAAAAATTAGCTTACCGAAGTAATAAAAAAATGAAATTCAGGGGACATCCGGGCGGCGGCCATCTTGCAGGTCGCACTGAGCTTCAGCTGCTCAAGTTCTCTCCATTGTTCTTCAATTTAACATCATATTTTTGGCAATACCCTGCTTAAAATAGTAGAGAGGCTTGTTTGAAGAGTATCCGCAGTCCAGATATAGGGTTTTGGATAGTGACTGGTCTTCACTGCCCTCAGTACCGGACTTTTCCTTTTGAGGCCTTCCCCTATAACAGAAGCCTCAGCCTGTCCCCACAACTAGCTGTGCCTTTAGTGCACAGATTTCAATCTCACGCATAGACTGTCATCATTACCTCTAAGGGGAAATCACTAATCATAGTTAAGCAGCTATTTACCAAGATATTCAATCTAAAGACAATACACCCAAGTCATATAGTGCAAATGGAGGCACTGGATAGATGGGAAACTAAGATGCACCAGATTATACACAGTCACTATCGGAGCTTAGAGAAGGAGCTGTGCAGAGTGTTACGGTTACCCTTAGTCTCGCTGAGAGATGGACCGCTTAGTAGCCTGGATCCCTATTGCTAAAGAGGGGAGAAGCTGCTTTCCATAGTATTCTATGAGTCTCGCAAATATAGAATAATCTCCCTTAGCTGCAGTACCGCTAGGATACCCTTCTGCCCACAAAAACGAGTCAACGCTGCGATTGAGGGTCAAACAAGAACTCAGGACTGGGATGCCCAGCCTGCTTTTTATTAAGGTTACATGCACACAGGGCACTCCCAGGGGGAGAGGGGGGGAAGCACAAAATCCCCCATCACACATTTAGATAGAGAGCACTGTCCTTTGACAGGCCACAATAGGATTACAGTACTTAAGATAACAGGTTTACAAGTTCATCTTATCAATTAGCAGTCTGGCTCCAGAGGTGATTAGACAATAGTTTCTAAAAGCTGAAAAAAAAGAGTTAACTCTTTATGAAATGATACTTGTTACGGTTTTCTTGGAGCCCTTCTTAGGCGCTGGCTTGCTGGTTCAGGCATTGCTGCTGGGAAATAAGCTCTTCACAACAAAATAACTAATGCTTCTGTAACAGTGCTCCCTTTCTGTGGAACACTCTGGCAGACACGGTCTGACCCCTTTTCGGGGCAGACTAAGGCTGTCCAGACCGCTGGTTATGCAGGGCTGAGGTCGGTTTGTCTGGACAACCCGTCGGCGTTGCCATTCTGTTTCCCAGGTCTGTAAGTAATGGTGAAATTGAAGGGTTGCAACGATAAGCTCCAACGTAATAGCCTGCCGTTATCTCCAGAGACCCGGTTCAGCCACACCAACGGGTTATGGTCGGTGACCAGAGTGAACTCCTGACCATATAAATAGGGAGTCAATTTCTTTAATGCCCACACCAAAGCCAAACACTCCTTTTCGACCGCTGCATAGCTGACTTCGCGGGGCAGGAGCTTCCGGCTGATGTAGGCAACTGGATGCTCCCCTCCATCTTCGCCTACTTGGCTGAGGACGGCTCCCAGCCCGAACATGGAAGCATCTGTATGGACGATAAAACGTTTGTTAAGGGCTGGGGCCGCCAAGACAGGAGCGTTAATTAGAGCATTTTTGAGAGCCTGGAAAGCCGTTTCACAGTGGGGAGACCACAGGACCTGTCGAGGTAAGTTCTTCTTGGTCAAGTCAGTCAGGGGTTTGGCAAGTGTGCTGTAGTCTGGTACGAACCGTCTATAGTACCCTGCCGTGCCCAGGAAGGCTAGGACCTGAGTCTTAGTGATGGGGGTGGGCCAATTGGCGACAGCTTCTATTTTGGCCGGCTCTGGTCGCTGCTTTCCACACCCCACCCGGTGACCCAGGTACTGTACCTCGGCCATCCCAAAGTGGCATTTTTCTGGCTTCAGAGTCAGGCCAGCAGCACGGATCTGATCCAGAACCATTCCCACATGAGCTAAGTGGTCCTCCCAGGACTCACTGTGGATCGCTATGTCGTCCAGGTAGGCGCAAGCAAAACTCTGGAAGCCATCCAGGAGCCTATCCACCAAGCGCTGGAATGTAGCTGGGGCATTCTTCATCCCAAACGGCATTACCCTAAACTGATATAAGCCGAATGGGGTGACGAATGCCGACTTGGGGATAGCCTCCGGGGCCAGGGGAATCTGCCAGTAACCTTTGCAGAGGTCAATAGTGGTCAGGTAATTTCCCCTGGCTATACGATCGAGTAGCTCGTCTACCCTGGGCATAGGGTAAGCGTCCGTCACGGTATTTTCATTGAGCCTCCGATAGTCTACGCAGAACCGGGTGGTCCCATCTTTCTTGGGCACCAAGACAACTGGGGAGGCCCAGGGACTATCGGAGGGCTCAATTACCCTGAGCTGGAGCATCTCATCGATCTCCTTCTTCATTCCTGTCCTAACTGCTTCGGGGATTCGGTACGGAGCCTGGCGCAAGGGAGCTTGTCCCGGAGTATCTACCTGGTGGGTGGTTAAAGTAGTGTACCCTGGCTTCGGGGAGAAGGTGAGGTGTTTAGACTGGAGGAGTTGGTTGAGCTGCTCCCTTTCAGTGGGGCTAAGTCGGTCCCCTATCTGAACCTGCGCCACTATACCTGTGGGGAGGCTCTTTTCTAATAGGTCTGGAATGGGTAAACTGTCGGGGTCTTCCTGAGGGGAACAACATACGGCCGTCACGTTCTCTGGTCGCTCAAAATATTCCTTGAGCATGTTTACATGGAATGTCTTTCTAAGATTGTTGTCATGGCAGCTAGCTATCACATAAGTGGTGTCTCCCCTTTTCTCTACGATCTGGTAGGGACCCTGCCAGGACGCCTGCAATTTGTCTGTCTTCACCGGCTTAAGTACTAACACCTTTTGTCCTATGGTGAAGATTCTCTTTCGGGCCCCCCGATCGTACCATACTTTCTGTCTTCTCTGGGCCAACTGGAGATTAGCCCGCACGGATTTGGCTAATTGCTCCATTCGGTCCCTGAGTTCCAGCACGTATGGCACAATGGGGACACCGTCAGCCTCCATCTCTCCCTCCCAGTGCTCCCGGATCAGGTTTAGGGGTCCCCGTACCTTTCTTCCGTAGAGCAACTCGAAGGGAGAGAACCCTGT
This sequence comes from Bombina bombina, assembly GCF_027579735.1. Lineage (NCBI taxonomy): Eukaryota > Metazoa > Chordata > Amphibia > Anura > Bombinatoridae > Bombina > Bombina bombina. The sequence continues at coordinate 119,146,819 of NC_069503.1, forward strand.
CGTTTCCTGGGGCACCTCCCGATAAGCAAATAGGAGGTGCGGCAGGAAGCGTTCCCAGTCTCGGTATTCCTGAGTGAACGTCTTGAGCATTTGCTTGAGGGTCCCATTGAACCTCTCACACAGCCCGTTCGTCTGGGGGTGGTATGGGGAGCTCAGGAGGGACTTAATTTTGCAAACCTGCCAGAGTTGTTGGGTCAATCCAGCCGTAAATTGGGTGCCTCGGTCGGATAGGATTTCTTTTGGAAATCCTACCCGGGAGAACACCTGTACTAGTGCATTCGCTACCGTATCCGCTTGTATGTTGGATAGGGCGACAGCCTCTGGGTACCTGGTAGCGTAGTCCACTACGGTAAGAATGTATCGCTTACCGGAGGGACTAGGGGTAGCCAGTGGTCCCACTAGGTCAATAGCAACCCGGCTGAAGGGTTCCTCTACAATGGGCATATTTACTAGCTGGGCTTTAGGGTGATCGCCTCGCCTTCCTACTCGTTGACACACATCGCAGGTGTTACAGTAAGTTCTAACGTCAGCGTGCACCCCTGGCCAAAAGAACGTGTGAGTAATGCGGTGTAGGGTACGGGTAACGGCTAGGTGGCCTGCTAAGGGGATGTCGTGGCCTATTTTGAGGATTTCTTGACGGTATTTGTGGGGCACTACCAGCTGTCGCCTACGCTGTCCCCTTTTCTCTGTCCAGCGGTATAGTTTCCCTTTTTCCCATAAGAATGTTTCGTTATCTGCCCCGCCCCCCTCCGGTCTCTGCTCGTTCCCGGTACTTTTGTAAGGTCGGGTCAGTCTTAGACTCTGCCTCGAAAGCATCTGGGGTGTCCCAGGGTATGGGGCCTAACCTGTCAGGCAAGGTCGGGGTAGGTCTTACCTGTCTCTCCCGCACTGGTGAGAGCTCTCGCTCCGTCCGGGCTTGGGCCCGTGTAGTCACTGGGTCCGCCTCGTTGTTGCATACTGGAGCATAGGCAGAAGTCATGGGGCCCAAATCGTTGCCCAGTAGTACTTCGGCAGGTAAATTATGCATTAGGCCCACGTTCACAGCCCCCTTTCCCGCTCCCCAATCAAGATGCACTTTAGCTGTTGGAATTTTGTACACATCCCCCCCCGCCACTCTAACGGCCACAGTCTGTCCGGATCGCTTGTGCTCTGGCACCAAATAACTCTGTACCAGCGTGATAGTAGCCCCTGTGTCTCGCAATCCCTCTGTAGATCGCCCCTCGAGCCATACCCTCTGCCGATGGTGCTGGCGGTTATCTGAGGCAGCATATACAGGGTCTGCCTCGTGAAGCGGCCCCACATATCCCTCCATAGGGGCCTCTTGGTTAACACAGAGGGCCCGGGCCGGACGATAGGACCCAGAGGGGTAATTGTAATTCCTGGGTGTCTGGTGCGTATTAAGGGGGCAGCTAGCCATGAAATGCCCTGGTTGCTTGCATCGGTGGCAAGTCGGTCTGGGACGCTCAGAGCTGTTATTGGGTGGTCCTGAGTGTCGGACGGGCCTTGTGGGCACCGGGGCTTGGAATTCAGTACGAGGGGGTGCACGGTAAACCTCTCTGGGTTCGACCCGTGCTGGAGCTCGGTAGTTCATGGGTTCGTGAAGACGGGAGTCATAATGTTCATCGGCCAATTTGGCTGCTTCTTCTAAGGTAGAAGGCCGCCTGTCTCGCAGCCATTCCTTCCCTTGCTGTTCCATGCCATTATAAAAATGTTCTAAGAGAAACAATTGTAAAATTTCCTCCCCAGTCACCGCTTTACTTCCGCTCAGCCAGTGATTTGCCGCTCTCCGCATTCGGTGCGCCCATTCCATATGGGTATCGTTAGGCTTCTTTTCCGTGCCCCGAAACTGTCGGCGATACGTGTCCGGAGTTACAGCGTACCGTCGCAACAGTGTCTCCTTAACTAGCTCATACTGTGTCACTTCCTCAGCACCCAGAGTACGAAAGGCTTCCAGGGCTCGCCCGGATAGTTTCCCAGACAATATCGTGGGCCACTCTCTGTTGGGAATCTGGTGCAGGGCACATTGCCTTTCGAAGTCCGCCAAATATTCATCAATCCCTGTCTCGCTCTCTAGGAAGGGTCGAAATGCCGCATAGGGTATCTTGGGCCTCCCAGCATTTTCGACAGGGATGATTACCTGCTGGGCTTCAGCATTGCGGTGTGCATTCGCTAGGTTGAGTTCGTGGGCTCGAGTCTCTCGTATATCCTCGTCCGCCTCCGCCATCAACTGCTGTACCAATTCCATGGAGGGGTTCGGCCCGTATAATGAGAGCCTTTCCCGAACAATCCTGGTTTTTTCGTCACTAATCGTGGTCGGTGTTTCCGCCATTGTGAAGCTCTGATCCAGTTCGGTCAATTCTGCGATCAGCTCTCTCCTCGGCCGGTTGCTGGCGTACCCCCCTCTGCTTTCAAGTAAATCCTTTAGGGTTGTACGCTTCAATTTTTCGTAAGCGCTCTCCATCCGTTCTGTACCTCTCCTAGGAAATCCAGGAAAATCCCGCCGCTGCCGCCAAATGTTACGGTTACCCTTAGTCTCGCTGAGAGATGGACCGCTTAGTAGCCTGGATCCCTATTGCTAAAGAGGGGAGAAGCTGCTTTCCATAGTATTCTATGAGTCTCGCAAATATAGAATAATCTCCCTTAGCTGCAGTACCGCTAGGATACCCTTCTGCCCACAAAAACGAGTCAACGCTGCGATTGAGGGTCAAACAAGAACTCAGGACTGGGATGCCCAGCCTGCTTTTTATTAAGGTTACATGCACACAGGGCACTCCCAGGGGGAGAGGGGGGGAAGCACAAAATCCCCCATCACACATTTAGATAGAGAGCACTGTCCTTTGACAGGCCACAATAGGATTACAGTACTTAAGATAACAGGTTTACAAGTTCATCTTATCAATTAGCAGTCTGGCTCCAGAGGTGATTAGACAATAGTTTCTAAAAGCTGAAAAAAAAGAGTTAACTCTTTATGAAATGATACTTGTTACGGTTTTCTTGGAGCCCTTCTTAGGCGCTGGCTTGCTGGTTCAGGCATTGCTGCTGGGAAATAAGCTCTTCACAACAAAATAACTAATGCTTCTGTAACACAGAGTTATTAGCGGATGGCATCCGCTTGAGAGAACTGATTGGCAACCCACTGACCGTTACCCAAACGGCAGCCCAGTTTTTGCCTCTTCCCACATCAGCATACCAAGCAACAAGTCTGCCCTCTCAACCAAGGCGATAAATCCGGTCTCTGAAAAAAAACCTCAACCATCCAACGGAGGTCCTTGGAACTCTGGGAGATATGACCTGTAATGCAGAGCCCTCTGCCTCTCTAGTTGACACCATGCCTGGCCCTGGAGAGGATACGATGACCCTTTCAGGAGAGACAGAGGATTATACCTTCCTACAGGATATCTGTCAGAGAAATAGCACTGTGACAGTAGAACAAAAAAGGTCCTTCCCCCTCACCTCCCTGGAAACTACAGAGATGGAGATCAAATGCCTAATCCCTAGGGCTATCGCTCATTATCGATGACTAACTTTAGTTGCGGCAGGGAATAAACTAGGAGGTGCAGTGCAAGTTAATAACACTACAGCTATTGAAAACTATAACATTCCCGCCATTAAATTTAGTGAGACCTCGTGCTTCCACAGAGAACAAGTACCGAGGTCCGGAGTAGGTTAAATTGTACTCATGAGTGTTGGCTGCGGGACTGCTAGCAGCCTTTGATGAGGACAGATTGCTCTTCTGTTTAAGAACACGTTTCTCACTAGACATTGTATTAGAACTCAATAAACATCAAAGTGCAACCCCGTGCCACCCACAGAAGGTTAGCCTCACTACAAGCACTAAAAGATCGATTGTCTCCGGGTCCCCTATAACAATATATGACGGCTATGGGAAAGGTACAGGATATAGGGTGGACATATTAACTGAATAACTTACTGGACTTAACCTTAATGTCTTGAAGCTTGCAGAGTCAAATCCCTACTATTTTCTGTCCAAAGTTGCTTAATACAAGAAGATTCACTATTAGTAATACAGTTTGTTTTGTTGTACAGGTCTGTAAAGATGATTGTCACTATATTATGTTTCATTATTTCTAAGTATTTCCGTCATAGACTCAAATGACACACTTTATCTATACAGAGATGACATGCTGGGAACATTGCCTAGAAATAAAATCCATCACTCTGTCAATTGTTTTCCAGCATGTTATTAACCTGTGGATCCCCGTATTCAACATGAGGTATGTATGTGCGCACACATGTGTATGTATGTATGAGCGTATGTGTGTGTGTATGTATGTGTGCGTGCATATATATACATATAACCTCCTTCCTTTGCATTGCCCTAGCTAGCAGACTCCAGCCTACCTAGGGTTTCCTGACACACTTATTATGCTCTGCTAATATCTTACTCCAAAGCATTTTCATAAGAACTAAATTATTTTATTTATACCTTCTTTTGGTATCTCCCATTCTGATATATGTTGTTGAAGATGGTAACTTCTATGTGTTGTTTGGACCAGGGTCGGACTGGGAAATCCGACCTGCCCTTGAAATTTGAATGACCCAGCCCAGCCCCCTCCAGCTCAGCTCCGCCCCTCCAGTTCAGCTCCGCCCCCTCCAGCTTATGGCCCAATCCGGCGCTGACTGTTACATATCATCTGAATGTGCTTTTGTGGATAGCGTAAGATAAGTGCATTGTTTCCAACCTCTGTCCCCTTCCCCAATTAGACACCACCATTAGATCTCTTCTCCAGACCCACAATAGGATTATAGAGATGAAGTAATATCCCCTGCCCCCAGCCCCCCCTCCACTTTATTGGCTTGCCAGACAGACATCCCATGCCAGTATGTTATTACACAGCACAGGATTTAACAGTATTAACTTGCACTTGAGAACTGTCACTAAAGCAACTTAGGTTTTTATTTTATTTATGTTTTTTGCATTTTTTTTTTATTTTATTTTAAAGCCTGCATTATCCATGCTTAGTTGCTGATTGATACAAACTAAACAAAACATTTGATAGGGTGCACATAAAACAAATAAAATACAAAAATACAAGTTGGTTACCAGAGTTAATAGGTAAATGTCATAGACACTAGATAAAGCTATTGTTGACAATATAGGCAGCAGCTGAAGGGGTTAACAAATACCTAGCCAATCTCCACTTAACCCCTTTACTGCACAAGATCTGGTTTGGTCCACACAAAAAGCTCACTATTAACTTGTTACAGCAGCAAATGTCTATTAACCCTTCACTACCAGAGCTCTTGGGGTTACATCACCTCAGTACCCCTCATGCACAGCAGACCCCATTAATGTTGCATATGCAGGAATCCAATCAAATCACAAAAATATTTTGTGTCCAACTGTCCATCTCTGGTTAACTCATGCCCAATTGCCCAGCGCCTTGTGGTGAGGAGGGTTGTCTGGAGTCTGCAATTCACAAGTATCCGACCCCCCTACGCCTTCCCAGTCTTTGGTGTTGTGGTGTCACCAACATCGGCCCCTCCTGACCCTGAGCTTGTCACCCCGGCCTTGTATGGTCCACGCCCCCAGTGATGCAAGTGCACTGTGCTATCCGGAAAATTTCTGTTTGTGACCGGTGTTCTGGTAAGAGGGCGTACTTTGGAAAACAGCGAACTATGTCAAAGTTCGCCCTCTTACCAGAACACCGGTGGTACAATTAGTATTTGCCTCTCACCTTGACAGTAATGATGAATTCACAACTGGAGGTTACTAG